>NC_043968.1:23681970-23939470 GCF_902148855.1 Sphaeramia orbicularis | reverse complement strand
CACACATACACACACACACACACACACACAGACCAGTTTAACACAGATAAAACAGCTCGGCCTCAAATTGACCCCAGAGGAACACCAATGCATGCAGTATGTGTTCAGCACACTGAAAAAATGTCATCATGATAATGTTATGCTTAATCAGTTGTCCCCACCAAATTAGGAAAAGTCATGAAATATGAAGCAAAACAAAAGTCAGCTATTATTTTTTGAGTGATAAACATCGACTGGGGTCAAATTGATCCCAAGGATAATACGAGGGGGAGTGATACAGATTTGTTCAGGTTGGCCAGTTCTATGGGCCTCAGATTAAAATGTGAGGGAACTTAA
Organism: Sphaeramia orbicularis; assembly: GCF_902148855.1. Taxonomy (NCBI): domain Eukaryota; kingdom Metazoa; phylum Chordata; class Actinopteri; order Kurtiformes; family Apogonidae; genus Sphaeramia; species Sphaeramia orbicularis. Next base: position 23,939,134 of record NC_043968.1, on the reverse strand, counting down.
CTGCACAAATGGAAGATGAAATTGATTGTTATGTTTTCATTAGTGTGGAATTTCCTGAAAATAAGAATCACTGTGGTTCGTCCTGTTGAAGAATCTTAAACAGTCCTATATGTGTATCTTCTCTTTCATCTTTTTCCTGTTCCTGCAGGTGGCATCCACTGTTAACTATCATTAGCTTCTGTGTTTTAGTGGAGTCCAGACTTAACCCTCAGAGCTCCCTGGGATTCTACATGCTTTCTTAAATTCACCTTTTAAGATTCTTGTAAATAACACAAAACTCAAGTGTTTTCTACCAAAATATCCATGATAATGTGAAGTTTATGTATAATGAAGCCTATTTTGTCCTAGAGCACTGTAGAAAGAGATAATTCAGTCCAAATGCTGGCAGTTTGAAGTCAGATTTGTGAAAACTTTCAAATCTCTTGTGAAAACACACCTCCACTCATGTGAACGAAGTGTTTTTGTGCTTAAAATCAGTTTACCAAAGTCTTCGCTTCACAAAAGTAGTGGAACACATGAACAAAATATTAGGTAAGTCCAGAAAACCTGTGTAAAATGAAATTTTGGATTACCCTCTTTTGAGCATAAATGTTGTCTGTAGCTCTATTTTCATCAAATGTCTGAAACATGAGATAAATGAGGCTGAAAAATGACTTCATATAATATATCAAGCTTCATTAGATGTGTACAAATGAGAGAGGAGCATTATATTATATATGTTTATTAAGCACACAATATTTACAATATTTACACTGTATATTCATTTGGGTTTTTCCACTTTTTTCATGCCATGCTGTAAAATATTTCCTGTGAAGTTGCACAAAGAGGGTATTTATAGTATCTCTGTCCCCATACCTCTCCAAATAAATAAAGTAATAGGAAGGGCCTTAGTGCTTATTGGTTGACAGAAGTTGACAGATGAGGAATTCAATTGATTATGTTGTGCAAATTGAAGGACAAAGGACTGATCCAATTACATACAGTAAGAGGTGAAGATATGTGTGCATTGATCCGTGATTGGCTTTTAACTCCTGCTGTCAATCACACGGGACATCAGTGGAGTGTGTAATGGAAAGATGAGATTCTCTGTTCAGCAAAGAATTTGACCCTCTTTCCTACAGCGTAAAATGACAAAAATATCAATAAAATGCAACAAAACTGTGGCAAAAATATGCTGGTGGGTGTGCTACCCTTACAGAGTTTTTTAAACTATTGTATTTTGGGTTTCAAAGAAGAAAAAATGCATTTTGCGAAGTCTGAAGATGTGACTTATAAACACACACCCCCAGCATGTACGTAAAATGAGTTGTATATTATTCCCACGGCAGTTTCCTGAGGGTGGACCTATGGCACGGCTCTATACTGCATGAGTGGCATGGCTGGTTTCCCCCAACACTGGGAGTAGTTCCATCTGTGTTGCCATGGTAATGCTACATGACACTTGTAGCATTAAACGCATGCTATAGCCCACATCCACATAACCAGAATGTCTGCTAAAAGCTCAACAAAACCAATTGTCACAGAACAGAACACATTCCAACACTTAAATGAACAAATATCTAAAGCAAGCTAACAGTCTGACACCAGCATATGCCATGAATAATTGAATAAAATGAAACAAACTGCACCATTAACCGAACACTAAGGAGATCCAACAGTACAAAGTACAAAGAAGAGCAAAAATAAAGGTAGAAATATGAAGCAGTGATTACAAATTTTGTCTTTCCTTTGCTGTTTTCTGAAAATAACTTGTTTTTTTTTTAAAGCTGAGTGAGACAGGTTTGAGCCAGGATGTGTATATTTATATTTGTGTTCATGACTAATATATCAGAATTTTCCATTTAGTTCGAAGTTATCGTTCCAAACATTAAACGATTTTAACCCATAAAGACCCAAACCTCCACTGTTAACCAAAAGCATCTACTGATCTAAAATGTTTAATAGCTGTTGTTCAGTTAATCGCATCAATACCTGTGAATAATTGGTGTAAAATGCAGTTTGTCATCTTTTCATGGTCATCAGATATGATTTTTGATTTACTTAAGATGACAAATATTCACATGTCACGTGATACTGTGATTAGTCTATATAAAACATCTGTGCATTTCCATCTGTCCTTAGTCTGATGAAGGGCCTTGGCCTGAAACATCACCACTTTGTTCAATAAACTTTCTGGGAGCTCACAGGCTGTGCGGACCTTCTTTTATTTTTTCATCAGATATGACCCGTTTGGATGTTCAGAGGCTCCTTAGTGACACCGTCATCTTCTACAACATTGATTCACCAGTAAAACCCATGGAGTTGGATCAGTGACAGTGGATGGACACACTTGGTTTATGTTCAATTAATGATGTTTGCTGAAAAAGTCACTTTTTCTCAGTTTTCTCTGTTTTTGATATAATAACCCTTAACTTTAGTCTGAGTTTTTATGAACATCTACATGAACAGTAACTTAAATATAGGAAAATACCTGATTTTCACTGACAAAATTTAAAATAAAGAGGATAATATTATAATAAATGGTAATATGTCACTTAAGAAAGGTTAAATAGAGAGAAAAATTCATTTAGGAACTGCCATAAAAGTAGCACTCGGTCTTAATGGGTTAAACAACTTTGTGTGACAAAAACCACCAACACAAATGTGTTTTCTTTTGCCTATTAGGCTGACAAACTTATTTGTCCTCAGATATTCAAAAAGGAGAATGGAGAATGAAATTTGCAGAATGTGTGATTTCATATTTAATTAAACAAATAAAATATCATCTCAGTGTAAATATTACACTGTTGACCATAAAGTTGGAATAAAATATTTTTTACCTGTTCCCATGTAAAGATCACGATGTGATTTATTATTGATCAATAAAGTGTAACTGGGACTCAGTATGTAATCATTACACCTCCTCAAATATTATTACTGAGGTGTATCAGTAGGAATAAGAAGATGGCGGTGTCTTGTGACCTCAATAAGTTTTGTTTTTTGTTTTTTTTTGTCAATAAAACCTTGTTTCATTATTGGATTGATATAACAAGCGAAACAGGACATTTATTTAGACATAAATGTACCCAAGGTTTCTTACATTTAAACATTTAAAAGGATTCAATAAAAATGAAAGAAAGAAAGAAAGAAAGAAAGAAAGAAAGAAAGACCTGACAAAATTCAACTGAACATTTACATCTGCTTTTATCATTCATGTTTCAGGGCTTCATTTCACAGTATGAAATGTGGAAAATTAAAGTGAAATTCAGGCATGCAGTAAATGTGTAAAATCACAGTTTTTTTTCCTTTTCCTTGATTTGTATTAATATTTTAGTCTGTACTCGATAAAATATGAGGTGATGAAAAGCCTAATAAAACTGAAGCCGCTGTGATTAAGTTTTATTAACAAAAAGATCCATTTAGACTCACAGAAGAGCTTTTATTTTTTGGGGTCTATTTACTACATGGATTCTGTCGTCTTGTTTGAGTACATGTGTTTCTATGGAAACTGCCTTGATGAATGAAAAGATGTTGAATAGCGATTGTTGCAAGATGAGGTTCTACTGAATCCACACACAGACACATAAGTCATCTGTCTCAGCAGTCCTGCCTGACCTGGTCTGTTCGGCCTGACAAAATCACACCACAACAGCTACCAAAAAAGTGGTCACTAATGAGGCTGGCCTCTCCCAACGCAGCTAATGGGTCTAATTTTAAGGGTGATAATTGGGACAGACTCAGTTTTATGGTGGAATTAGCACATTGCTGAGTGTTTGTGTGTTCTTACTGGATTTTGCAGTTCTACACACTAGGGATGCACCGATACCACTTTTTTCCAAACCGAGTACGAGTACTTACATTTGAGTACTTGCCGATACCGATTGCCGATACGAGTACTTAATAATCCCATTCCATTTCTTAATTCCTTTTGTAAATGTGCTTTATTGTCATTGTCATTAGTCTGACTGGAAAAAAAGTGCTGCTGCTGACATTTAATGTGTTGGAATGAGCGTTTCTCAATTAATCCACCAGGGGGCGTCGCTCTGAATTAACCATACTGGACAAATACCATGAAGAAGAGTAAAGTTTTTTGAGAAGAAGAAAGTCAGTAATAACAAACATGGAGACGACAGCAGTAACACTAATGAGATACTAATATTGCAGCTTTTTCGCTGGTAAGGTTTAAAAGCAAAGCTTCAGCAGGTAGAGAAAAGAGAAATGGGCCATAAGTTTCGTTTTCACTTCCGCTGGCGGTGGTTTGCACCACTCCGTACCCCTCTCCGTCTGGGTGCGCATCCGCCAGCACCTGGATAATGGATGGAATGTACACAGAGAACAGACAGAATGCTGCGTCCATATCTGTCTGTGTCTTTAACGTTACTTACAGTCAGCATTACTTTTATCACTGTCATTTATTTTGAAAAATCTCCACACTCTTCACACTCCCCGCACATTATTCCACCGCCACGTACCTGCTGCACTGACCTGTGAATGTCACACAGCCGTAAGTGGTATTGGTGCATTTGTATCGAATTACTTTTATGAGTACGAACACGAGTACACACACTGAGTATCGGAGCCGATACCCGATACTCGTATCGGTGCATCCCTAATACACACTACTGATTGCCTGGTAACTGCACGGGTCCATCACATCCTGTCCACTCATGAAGGAGCCAATCACTGCTGTCATTGTCCTTTTGTCAGCCAATCTCATCTTTTTTTTTGTTTCACTTAAGTTTTTATTGAAATTTTTTAAACATATATTTGACAAAACAACAAAAAACGAACAAACCAACATTGCTTGGGTACATTACATGTATTTCAATATTTGAACTATCCAGTCTTTCCACCATTCTGAGCTCTGTGAACAGTCCATTTGTTCCACTTTTTGTCCATTTGAACTTCCTGTAGTCGCAGTCTGTGAGTCACCCTTTCAATTGTATATGTTCCATCAATAATTGCGATCCACCGGTCCGGTGTTGGTGGTTCTGTCCTTCCCCAGTTCCTGGTAATATCTTTTTTGCAAGCCACTAAAAGTATCTTAATCAAGTATATGTCGTTTCCCGCTATATTTCCATCAGATAAGTTACAAAAATACAGAACATCACAGCACATTGGAATCTCATACCCCATTATTTGTTTTAGTGCTCTACACACTATTTCCCAAAACACAGTTATTTTATCACATTTCCAATAAAACCTGTGTGATAAAATACATCTACAAAATCAACATCAAATTCTCCACATTCCCTCCAACATGTCTGCTGTCTGTTTAACTGCTTACTTTTATTCTTAGGTATAATAAAGAAACGCACCAGATTTTTCCAGGAGAACTCCGTCCAGATCCACAAACTAGTGGACGTTTGGTGTATCTTCTACATATTAAGCCAGTCAGCATCTGTAATTTCCACATTGAGCTCCTTCATCCATTTTTCTTTTACAAAACTGGTTGAGTTTTTGTCATGTGAGTTGAACCCACGATAGATTATTGAAATTATTCTTGATTTACTTTCCTTATATGCTTTGATAATGATTTGGATGAATCAAATCAGTTTTGCGTTGTTTTTTGTCGTAATTCATTCTACCAATTATCGTTATTGTTATTATATCTATGTAATGTCTAATATTTTTAAAGTAAGCACAGGTATCTACAAGCTATGACTTTTTTTTCTCTTTTTTAAAATTTTAATTATTACTTTTTTTATTTATTTTATTATCATCATCATCATCATCATTATTATTATTATTATTATTATTATTATTATTATTATTATTATTATTATATTATTTTATTTTCTATTTCCATTAGTTCAGTTAATATTCTTGTACATCACAGATTTGATACTGCTTCTACTTATTTGATTTTCTACTGCTCAGAGACTATGTTATGGTGTTCTTGTTTCTGCTGTTGCCCCTTCTCGGAGGGCCTTGGGGTTGGTTTGGGCATGGGGGAAAATGATATAAAAGGCAATGTATAATGAATGCACTGTAATTCTGTTCCTTTGTATGTACTGTTACATTGCTCAAAAAAAGATAAATTAAAAATTAAAAGAAAAAAAAAACAGTTTTGCTGTGTTTTCGTCATATTTGAGGGGCGGCTGTGGCTCAGTTAGTAGAGCGGGTCACCTAAATGACCAAAGGGTCAACAGTTCAAATCCTGCCTCCAACTGTCCACATGTCAAAGTGTCCTTGGGGAAGACCACTGAACCCTAAATTGCTCCCAGTAGGGCCTGGCAGTGCCTTGCATGATGGCAGCTGCCTACTGGTGTATGTGTGTGTGAATGGGGGAATGTGAGGGTTTGTAAAGCGCTATATAAATACCGACCATATACCATATTTTGTATCTTGACAGCTTCTGTGGTCATAAAACATATATTAGAGCTGCAGCTATTGATTATTTTCTTCAATTTGATTCAATTAAACCATTTTTTGAATTGGAAAAAAAAAAAAAAAAAAAAAAAAAAGGTAAAAATGTGAAAATGACAAACAACTTGACCTTTATTCCAGAACCACCTGAACCAGAAAGAGTACACCCACTTCTCCAGGGACCACTACATCACTGGTCATACCTGCTCTTTTTCCCCCTGCTCTCCTAAAATGTTTTTTGTTCAGGGCTCGTTGTCTCTGTTCATAACTGCCCTGGGGTCAAGTACTCATGACTACTCCCATTTTAGGTCATGCACAAGTTTTAGCAGGAGGGTCTTAGCCATCAGAAGCACACCAACCAGGTCTAAAGGGGACCTGAAACACTGAATAATGTAAAGAGTCTTAATGTGGTTTCTTTTATTTGTACCCAAAGCCATTTATGGCACTGCAAAAACCTATACTACTACTTGTTGTATTTTACTTCTTGCAGGGCACAGTCATCTTGAGACAAACCAGCTGATGTAATAATCTGAACCTGATCTGCTCAGAACTGTCACTTTAAATGTGATCATATTTAACCCTTTCACGCATAGTGGTCACTACAGTGGACAACTATTCTACAAAAGTTCTCTTGTTTATTCATGGATTTTGTTACTTTAGTTCCATATCAGTCAACACATTGGACGCTCTTGCATCATCTCTTACACTGACATTCACACCATTACTGTAACTGTGCTGTTCTTGATAAACCTGATCTGCAGTAACATGTTTGATTGGAAATCAAATGCTTGTTATTAGACTGTAATTAATGTAATTTTTTTTAAACAGAAGTTGTTTTTTTTATGTTATCTTCATGACGTGAGTAATGACTAGTATTGGAGTATGATAAAATGTGAGAAAACATCAGATTAGCATCATTAAAAATGTTTTTATTTCGTAGATTTCACACAGTATATCAGTACATATATGTTTCTTTGCTTGAAATATTAAAAGCATGGTGTCCAGCTGAAACTCCATGAAAAACAGGTTCATACATTTTTTTTCAAACACATTGAGAAATAAAAACACTCAGGAAAAATTCCCGTAATTCATGCATGAAAGGGTTAAAGTAGTATCAGTGTAATATTGAGAGGACCTTATAATGACATATGATGTGAGTTGTGACCTACACCTGTCATTCTTCATGTGTTTATTTCAGTGACTCCAACCAGTGTCTGACATGATGTGTGACACTCTGAGACACTTTCCTCCTCTGTCTCCTCCTTTTATGTCTTCATCTCCTCCTTCTTCCTTTTCTCTCTCTCTTTCTTCTGTTTTCATTCTCTTCTTTTCTTCTGGTTCTTCTTCTATACTCTACTTTGAATCTCACCATGCTCCATTGATTTTCTTCCTTCAGATCTTTTTCCCTTCATCTTGTTTTTCCAGGTGCTGCCTCACCTCTGTTCCTGTCTTTTACGGACCTCATCCTCTTCTTCCATCTTCTGTAAACATGTAAGTTTGGGCTTTCTGACTCATCAGATGGATAACATCCCTCTTCCTCCTCCTCTCGTCTTGTCAGCTTCTGTTTCTTTGAAAACTGAGGTAGTCGTTTTTGGACCCAAGGAGGAGCGTCTTAAAATCAGCATGCAGCTCCAGTCACTTCAGTTAAAAACCTCAGACCAGGCCAGGAATTTGGGTGTTGTCATGGATTCAGACCTGAATTTTAAAAACCACATACAAACAATTACAAAGTCAGCTTACTATCACCTCAAGAACATTTCTAGGATTAAAGGACTGATGTCGCAGCAGGACCTTGAAAAATTTGTCCATGCATTTATCTTTAGTTGGGTTGACTACTGTAACAGTATCTTCTCTGGTCTGCCTAAAAAGTCTATCAGACGACTGCAGATGATCCAGAATGCTGCTGCTCAAGTCCTCACTAAGACCAAGAGAGTGGACCACATCAGTCCAGTTCTGAGGTCTCTACACTGGCTCCCTGTCTCTCAGAGAATAGACTTCAAAATTCTCTTACTAGCATATAAAGCACTGAATGGTTTAGGCCCAAAATCCATCAGAGACCTTCTAGTCCAGTATGAACCATCCAGACCACTCAGGTCATCTGGTGCAGGTCTGCTCTGTGTTCCCAAAGTCAGAACTAAACATGGAGAATCAGCGTTCAGTTTCTATGCTCCATATATCTGGAACAAACTACCAGAAAATATCAGGTCTGCTGAGAGTCTGAGTTCTTTTAAGTCCAGGTTAAAGACTCACCTGTTCACTGCTGCCTTTGACTAAAAGGCTTTTGACTTTTAAATTTTATATTCTCTTTGAAACTCTGCACTGCAACTCTTACTTTAATATGTGTGTGTTTTTATTTTATTTTTTTTGATTTTATATGTTGTTTTCTTACTTGCTGTTTTTAATCATCTTTTACATGTTTCTTTTATAATGTTTAAAATGTGTTTCTTTTTGTTGCTTTTATTTCAATGTCCTGTGTGAAGCACCTTGAATTGCCTTGTTGCTGAAATGTGCTATACAAATAAACTTGCCTTGCCTTCTTTGTGGCTTTCTTCAGTCCGTGTATTTTCCCGATGACTCTTTATGCTCTGGTTGGTCTCCAGTATGAGTGGATTTAGGTTGTGAAGTTGAGGTCTGGGTCAAACGGTCATGGTTTCTCTGCCAGATAAAACCTAGAGGGCAGACATCTTATATGCTAATTGTGTGTGTTCCTCTGTGTGTGTGCGTGTGTGTGTGTGTAGAGTCATGAGCTGCTTGGTTACTTTTTCATACACACAAGGGGGTGAAGGTGTCAAGTAGTAAAGCTTCTTATCGTATCTCCTCTGGCTGTATTGATCGTGAAGTCAAGCACAGACATGAACAACTTCACTGAGATGAGAGGTGATAAAATGATGATCAGAATATTAATGTTGAAGGACAGGCAGCGGCTCTGAGTGGCTGTGTGAGCTGAGGAGGTGGTGGCACTACAAAGTGATGATAGTAAAAAAGGGGATTTCATGTCCAGAGCAAAGACTACAAATCTTTGATGCTTGAGGGAAATTACACAGATTGTACACAAGTAGAAGGTTACATCAGACTTCTGTCAGTGTGTCAGTAACCCTTAACCCTTTATAGGGCACTCACAGAAATACTCTGAAATTCAACTTTAGTGTGTTATTGGAGGGCATAACAAGACTTTATTACTCTGGTGAAATTTTTCCCTTTTTTATTGTTATGTAGAAAATCAAGGTCAATGAAGTTCCCATATTTGGTTCCTTAGTGGAAAAAAATAATAATAAAAAATCCAAGAAGTAAACACAAAAAATGTATGTATGTATGTATGTGTGTGTGTGTGTGTGTGTGTGTGTGTGTGTGTGTGTGTGTGTGTGTGTGTGTGTGTATGTATGTATGTATGCGTGGATGGATGGATGGATGGATGGATGGATGCATGTATGTACAGAATGTATGTGTGTATGTATGTATGTATGTATGTACAGAATGTATGTGTGTATGTATGTTTGTATGTGTGTATGTATGTATGTATGTATGTATGTATGTATGTATGTACAGAATGTATGTATGTATGTATGTACATACAGTATGTGTGCATGTATGTATGTACGTACAGTATGTCTGTGTGTATGTATGTGTATGTATGTATGTATGTATGTATGTATGTATGTGTGTGCATATGTGTGTATGTTTGTTTGTACAGTATGTCTGTGTGTATGCATGTATGTATGTATGTATGTATGTATGTATGTATGTATGTATGTATGTATGTATGTATGTATGGATGGATGGATGGATGGATGGATGGATGGATGCATGTATGTACAGACTGTATGTGTGTATGTGTGCGTGTATGTATGTATGTATGTATGTATGTATGTCACATTGGACCTGACATTGTTGCCTCATTGTCCTCACTGCTACTGTTACTGTCTTGTAATGTATGTGGAAATTACCAAAAATATTCACTTGCCCAATAAAGAGTTAAAGCCTAGAATTATTTTTTTTTGCAGGTTCCAAACGAACATTCTCCAACTCTACATTTAACAGTTGAAAAGTGATTTATCTTCATTTATTATATTGTATTGTCCTCAGTATTTTGTATTTTTAAATGCAAATCAGGTGTTTTCCTATATTTCATTTGTTAACGTAGATGTTCATTAAGTAAGTCAACTCAAAGGTTATTACAAGAAAACAGAGAAAGGTGAAGAAAATGACACTTTTTCAACAAAATATATCAAGTGAACATAAAAACGAGTGTCTACAACCACTGTCATTTGTCAAATTACATAAGATTTACTGGTGAATCTCCACGTTCACTATGGAGCCCTTGAACGTCCAAATGGGTCATATCTGAATGAATTAAAGCGAAGAAACTGCATTTTACCAGAATTATTTACATGTATTGATAGGATTAATGGATCAAAAATATTTAATACTTTAGATTAGTGGATGCTTTTGGTTGCCAGCAGCTGTTTTAGGGTTAAAAATAAAATGCATTGTTAAACCAGTTTATTCATCCCTTCTCCAGCTTTTGGCCGCTTGAAAAACTGCATTAATTCAGCAATTCAGCAGAATGCAGTTTGTTTGAACTGACCTGCAAAGAAAAATACCAACACAGGTTATTTGTTCACACAGTTGAACGGTATGAAATTATTATGAGTACATTAAGAGCCTATATTTAAATTTTACATACAAACACAAACACAAACATTGTAACCCACACTCTTTATAAACCACAACGCCTAACACCTCCTTTGCATTTCGACTGTGTAACAAAGAACTCAACCTCACATTCAGATTTATCTCATAGAGGACACAGCAGATAAGCTAAATCCTTGAAGAAGCGGTTCGGAAACAGTCTATTAAATGATAATAGGTACTATCAGGAAAACTAGATTTGGGAGCCCAACGGTGAGTATTCCAGGTTGTCTCCTACATTTTAATGCTCAAACCAAACTTGAGTCTACATTGAAATGCACGCAGCACATATTCCCAGTCCTCAACAGACAAGTTATTTGAGACAGAGTGGGTTGAGGTTCTCTGGATCAAATATGATTTCCTCTGATCAGTGTAATAAAATATAAATATAATATACAGTAGACATAAATAGCGTCAGTGTGTAACTGATTTTGGCTTAGGTTCATCGCTAGTCATGTAGCATACAGTAGGTTTTTAGTGCTACAACAGCTGAGAATTAGGCTGATGAAACTTATTTCAACTCTGGAAAATGAGTTTCTGACATTACACATATATGTCATTGTAGTATTACTTTTGTGGCAGTTCACAAATTAATTTTTCTCTAGATTGAACTTTTAAGTGATTTATCACAATTTATTATAAAATTACTTTCTTTATTTTGTGTGCTTTTTTCTGTGTAAATCATATATTTTCCTATATTTAATTCACTGATCATGTAGATGTTCATTAACGCTCAGAATAAATTCAAAGGTTATTATATAAAAATGGAGAAAACTGAAGTAAAATGACTCTCTCAGTCAAATATGTCATTAATTGAACATAAACCAAGTGTCTCCATCCACTGTCATTGATCCAAGTCCATGGGTTTTACTGGTGAATCAATGTTGTAGAAGGTGATGGTGTTTCTGAACGTCCAAATGGGTCATATCTGATGACCATGAAAAGATGAATAACTGTGTTTTACACCAATTATTTACATGTATTGATTGGATTAGTGGATCAACAGGTTTTAAACAGTTTAGATCAGTAGATTGTTTAGGTCAGCGGTGGATGTTTGGGTCTTTGGGTCTGAACACTGCTGGACATTAATGTAAGTGTGGAATGCTGAATGTTGTCCAGGGTGTATGATGATGTTTTTTGTGTCTTTTATACTTCTAGTGACACTTTTTTATGCTGCTTTTTTTTAAAAATACATTTTATGCTGTCAGGGTTTTTCTTTGATGTTTCAGTTTTTATACTATTTTATATACATTACTTATACTTTTTATGGCACCTGGGACGATTGCACCTTTCAATTTTGTTGTACCTGTACAATGACAATAAAGATATTCTATTCTATTCTATTCTACTCTACTCTACTCTACTCTACTCTACTCTGTTCTGTTCTTTTCTATTCTATTCTTTTTGAAATATTTATTTGCAGTTTTTTATATGCAATGTGTACAAACAAAATATACCAACAATACAAGCAAGGCAGACAGCCATCCTTCAGGAGTCTGGGTCTGCTCGAGGTTTCTGCCCGTTAAAGGGAAGTTTTTCCTCGCCACTGTCACCAATCACAAGTGTTTGCCCCTGAAGGATTCTGTTGGGTCTCTGTAAACTTAATTTGATTCTGATTTGAATTGATAAAGCACTTTGTGACTCTGTCTGTGAAAAGTGCTCTATAAATAAAATTTACTTTACTTTACTTTACTTAAGGCAAGAAGGATAACCCTCTTACAAAAAGAAAAAAAAAGAGAGAAAAAAAGAGGTAACAAAAACAGTCAGTGCACAAAGTCAATACAGATAACTACATTAAGTACTTGGTGTCAGAGATGTACCAATACGGTCTAAATATGGCTGCCAAATTTTCAAAAAGGTTTTGTATTGTTTTCTGAGACAGTAAGAGATTTTCTATTCTATTCTATTCTATTCTATTCTATTCTATTCTATTCTATTCTATTCTATTCTATTCTAATTCTATTCTATTCTATTCTACTCTATTCTATTCTATTCTATTCTATTCTGTTCTGTTCTGTTCTGTTCTTTTCTATTCTATTCTATTCTATTCTATTCTATTCTCTTTTTGAAATATTTTATTTTCAGTTTTTTATATGCAATGTGTACAAACAAAATATACCAACAATACAAGCAAGGCAAGAAGGATAACCTTCTTACAAAAAGAAAAAAAAGAGAGGAAAAACAGAGGGAACAAAAACAGTCAGTGCACAAAGTCAATACAGATAACTACATTAAGTACTTGGTGTCAGAGATGTACCAATACGGTCTAAATATGGCTGCCAAATTTTCAAAAAGGTTTTCTATTGTTTTCTGAGACAGTAAGAGATATTCTGTTCTGTTCTATTCTATTCTATTTTATTTTATTCTATTCTATTCTATTCTATTCTATTCTATGAGTTAATTACCAATGCATGAGTGTTTGACATGAAAAGGGATTATTTTAGGCTTTGTTGTCCCCAAGGATGAATGAATGAATGAATGAATGAATGAATGAATGAATGAATGAATGAATGAAATAGTGTTAATGATTAAAGTTCCAAAAGGGGCCGCACACGGTGGTGGGCAGAGCCTGAGTGTGGGCATGCTCACTGTGACAGATGCTTCCGACATCAGGGTGCAGCTGGAATCATTAATCTCATGGTTCACGGATGCAGGGCCTATTAAATATACAGGTTTTTGCTGTTTCCTCAAGCTTTGTGGTACCTTAAGCCATGCTGCCTCCTCCATCAGCCTCGGTCACATCCTCTGGGATTTGGCAGCACCTGCAGAATTCAACCAAGTCACCTTAAAACCATCAGTCTTGTAGTGGGCTGTAAAAAGGTAGGATAAAGTCAGAAATGAAAAAGGTTATGCCCCTGTTTCATTATTAGAGCAAAGGTCTGGAAATGACAGAAATGGATCAAATACAAGAAAATAAGCGGAAGGAAAATATGCACAAACATATGCAAAAGAGAGTAGAAGCAGTAACTGAAATAACTTGTGTTCTCATTAAACTGCCAGTTGAACCAATCCAAGTGGAAGCTAACCCTTAAATAAAAGTCGTTTAAAAGCCTGTTTTAACTGAAGGCATCAATGTGCATCTTTACTGTCTCACATCGAGTGAAACGATTAAATATCATTTCCACATCAATCAGTGTATTTTGTGATATTAGCAAATGAGCTAGCGGCACAGACGCAAATGGAGCCACAGATCAATCATGTGCACACCTAAAGGCTACATAAACACCCTTTTATCATATTTACAGGCACACTATGAGATAAACATGTCACTCAAACAATGTGGGACCACTTTGTAACTGATTTCTGTCCTGGTTGCAGGGATTTGTTTCAGTCCATTACCCCGACCTTCACAACTGTTTTGTAATGGTTTCCAGATGGTGCAACAGCTCAGTTATAACGTATCATTTTACGCTATTGACATTACCTTTTAAAGTGTCAATGTGACATGTGTCAGTGCGATGCCAACTATGTCCATTTGTAATGTACATTTGTGTGGAACATGTATGTTCATTTACTGAAAATAGAGGTAGTGTGAAGATTTATAACACTTTTTCAGGTCTAGATCATACAGGGTGGGGAAGCAAAATTTACAATATTTTGAGGCAGGGATTGAAAGACAGTGTATGACCAATCAGTTTATTGAAAGTCATGAGAATTTATTTACCACAAGAAAATTTACATAATAGAAAATGTTTTTATTCTATGTGTCCTCCTTCTTTCTCAATAACTGCCTTCACACACTTCCTGAAACTTGTGCAAGTGTTCCTCAAATATTCGGGTGACAACTTCTCCCATTCTTCTTTAATAGTATCTTCCAGACTTTCTGGTAATAGTTTTGCTCATAGTCATTCTCTTCTTTCCATTATAAACAGTCTTTATGGACACCAACTATTTTTGAAATCTCCTTTGGTGTGACGAGTGCATTCAGCAAATCACACACTCTTTGACGTTTGCTTTCCTGATTACTCATATGGGCAAAAGTTTCTGAAAAGGTATGGATAATAGTGTTAGGTATGATTATGACATCAATATATGTTTGGTTTCAAAAGAATTGACGTAGTACCTGCTGAGAAAAAACAACTAAATGTTCATTGTAAATTTTGCTTTCCCACCCTGTATATGCAAAAGGTGCCTTCAAGCGTGGGGAAGAGACTCCTGAGAGGCAGTTTAAAAGGAGAAATGTGTACAGTAACAAAAAATCATGTATCTTCTGACTCTGCATCTACTGTTGTTCTCGGTTCTCAAATTACTGCACGTCTCATGATTGGATTATATGTTTGGTAAATTGATGGAATATTATTGAACTCCAATCACTAATAAATACTCATGTTTTTAAAATTACCTCTATATTGTAATGGTTTATTTCTTAATATGCTGTTAAGCCAAGATACCACAAATTGAATGAATAAAATATTTGAGGAAACAGTGTGGTAACAGTTTCTGGAGGCGTGACAAAAGAGGTGAACAGCAATTAAATGACAACTAAAGTTTTATAGTAGTTGACAAGTGGTGCCAGGCACAACAAACCCTGCCCCTCGCATGTATTGTAGCTTTTTTTGGCATTGATCTAGCTGATGTCATCATGTCTATGCGTGTGCTGATGTCAGTATATCAGTTGCCTCTATATATGTGCCAAGTGTGAAGTAAATTGAAACAAAAATGATGTTTTTATCGACATTTGAAATTTCGTCTATTACAAGTACGTAAATGTGAGATAAAAAGATTTTAGAAATTCATAAAAAAGTTGAATTTTGACCTACTTTTCCCAAAATGTAATCACATCTATTCTGGGTCACTGGCATTCTATAAACCCAATTTGGTATGAATTCAACCAATAGTTTTGCTGCTAGAATATTAACAAACAAACAAAGAAAGAAACAAACACATGACATTCTTGTCTTCCTCACAGGCTGCTCACTACACATAAATCAAATGACACAATTATAAAGGATTAAATAACTAATACTCTGGACAGAACTTAATCCTAACTTCTTTTAAGTTAGCCACATATCAGGTTTACAGATCTTTGCCAGTTATTATAAATCACACTATAAGCTTCACTGAGATACTGCAAACTGAACTGCAGGAAAAACACACCATGATGGTGGAAATATGGTGTCGTCTTTGCATACAAATGCAACATTCAAAGTCAAAAGTATGATCAAAGTGAAAACTGTTGTGTTGTGTTGTAGTGTGGTGTTAATACCTGAATAAATCCTTTTTACAGAAGGAAAAAATTGTAAGTTCTTCACTAGGTCTAAAACACAAAATGTACAGTAGGTGTATATTTAAGAATCTGGAGTTCATTAAGGACAGAAAAAACATAAAAGCTAAAAAAGACTGATGAGAAAAATCAATAATCAATGTTAAAAAAGTAAGAGGTGCGAAAAAAACAAAAAACAAGAACTAGAAAAGCACTCGGAGAACACAGACCTCCGCCAAGGCACTTCAGCCACCCCCCCCCATCACCACCAAATGTAATAATTTGTTCCTTGTGCCAGAATCAACATTTCCTGAAAATTTCATCAAAATCCATCCATAACTTTTTGAGTTATCTTGCTAACAGACAAACAGACAGACAGACAAACAGACAGACAGACAGACAGACAGACAAACCCCAATGAAAACGTGACCTCCGCCATTACACTTGGCGGAAGTAACCAGAAACAAGTCTGATACAGAAATAAAAGTCCTTCAGTACACCACTGTCACATTTTATATCATGTGTTTCCTGATTTGATTTGAGAGAAGACAGATGAGTTTCCTCTTTGGCATCAGATAAATGATCCTAATGTCAAGCTAAACATTGGAATTTTTGTGCCATGGTGAAATGAAGTACAGCAATATCAACATTCCAACCAGATAAAGTATCAGAAATCTTGATACTGCATAGTGGGTTTGCAGATGTGTGAGGTATTTACTGGACGTTTTATGATACTGCGGTGGCCTGTGCACTACTATTTAGTATCGTGTGCTGGGGAGCAGGTTATACAGACAGAGACAGGAAGAGACTGAAGGAACTGGTTAAGTGAGCCGGCTCTGTCTTGGGCTGCCATTGAGGAGGTGGTGGACAGAAGGACGTTGGCCCAAGCTGACATCAATCATGGATAATCCCTCCCACCCTCCGGAACACACTGCACAGGCCCTGAGGAACTCCTTCAGCACCAGACTTTTACATCCCAGGGCAGCTGTGGGTCAGGAGGTAGAGCATCCAATAACCGAAGGGTTGGCCATTCGAATCCCACTCTGTCCTAATCATGTGTCATTGTGCCCTTGGGCAAGGCACTTCACCAGTGTTTCCTCCAGTGTTGCCCATACTAGTGTATCAATCCGCATGAATGTTGGGTGGTGGTCGGAGGGGCTGTTTGGTGTGGAATGGCGGTCATGCTTCTGTCATCCTGCCCCAGGACAGCTGTGGATACACATGCAGCTTACCACCACCAGAGTGTGAATGTGAGAGTGAATGAATAATGTAAAGCACTGTGGGTACCTTGAAAAGTGCTATAGAAATCTAATCCATTATTATTATTATTATTATTATTATTATTATCCCCAGTGCAAGAAGGAGCAATTCCCTGGGTTATTCCTCCCCACAGCCCCCCCCCCCCCCCCCCCCATGTGCATGTGCAATCACAATGTAAATATGTGAATAATATTTAATGTTCATTCTAATTCTATATTTACAGGGTTTGGACAAAGTAACAGAAACACCTTAAAAAATCGACAAAATATAATTTAATATGGTGTATGTCAGGCGTCGACGGTTATGTTGATTTTTTAGGAGTTTTTGGTTTGTTCCTGTTTTATTTTGGTGAGGGTGTTTGCTTTCCTGTTTTTGTCTGCACGCCGTCAGTCTTGTCTTTCGTTCATTCCTCTTCATTGTTTGCACCTGGTGCTCCCCTCGTTATTGTCCACACCTGTCTCTGATCCCTGCCTCCCTTATATATTCTCCCTGCTTCCTTTGTCTTTTGTCAGTGCGTCCTTGTCTGTGATCTAGTGAAGAGCCTCGTCTGATTAATACCTAGTATCTTGTTTTTTTTGAACCGCATGTTTTTCTTCCTCGGGTTTTTAGTTTGTAAAAGGTACGTTGTACTTCTCTTTAAGTTTAATAGAGTTTTTTGAGCACGTTGTGCTTCACCTTTGTTTATCCATTTTTGTGCTTGGAGAACTTTGTTAAATAAATCTTTTTTTTGACCACTGACCAACAAGTCTCGTTGCATTTGGGTCCACACCAAGAGTCGTGTCTTAACAGAACGCACTGACCAAAAAATGGACCCAGCCGAGACAGAAGCTGTTTTAGCCGCTGTAGGAGCACAAGGACGGCGGCTCCATGAATCAGAAGCACACCTCGCTGCTCTAAGCCAAGCTGTGCAGCAGCTCAGTGAACAACAGCGAGGGGACCAAGAAGAAATGGCAAATCAGATTCTGAGAATGAACCAGACCATGCACAGAATCCTGTCTCACCTGGAACCAGGAAACGCCGCTCTTACCCAGCCCGTCCAGATGGTTCCTGTCACCTCATCGATGCCTCCGCCAGCCGAACCCTCTGTCCGCTTATCGCCCCGGTCCTCGCCACAGCTCGCCCCTCCCGACAAATTTTCAGGACAATCAGGTGACTGTAGAACATTTATTTTTCAATGTGACCTTCACTTTAAACTGTTTCCCATGATTTATGAATCTGAGTATACCAAGCTGGCCTTCATCATATCCCACCTCACCGGACGGGCAGCGGAGTGGGCTACCAGCGAGTGGGACCGGGGATCTGCCTCCTGCCAGTCTGCAGGAGCATTCTTCGCAGCTCTCCGGCGGGTGTTTGACCACGTCGCCCCAACTCGGGAAGCAGTCCGGAGGCTCGAGAACCTACGGCAGGGGGACCTCAGCGTGGGAGAATATTCCATCCGTTTCCGTTCAGCGGCAGACAACACTGACTGGAACGACGCGGCTTTGAAGGACGCATTCCGCCGGGGGCTGTCGGGTCTCCTTAAGGATCAGCTGGCACCGCTGGAGGAGCCACCAGACCTGGACTCCTTGATCACCATGGCAACCCGCCTGGACCTCCGCAATCGGGAGAGAGACCAGGAGCGACGCTTCGAGGGCAGCAGGCGCTCGTTTCCAGTCAGCTCCTCCACACCCATCCACATCAGCACTGAGACCCAACGTTCCTTCGGCGCCCCCTGCTGGAGAGGAGGAACCCATGCAGTTGGGGCACACACACATCTCCCCAGCAGAACGGCAGCGCCGTCGACAGGAGGGGAGGTGTTTTTACTGTGGACAGCAGGGACATCTGAGGGCAGCCTGTCGGGTAAGAAGACCGCGCTCCTCACCAGAGATCCACGACCTCACTAACAAACACCCCCTCCCTAGCTCCTCCAGACGCACTTTGACTCCAGTAACTTTTACAGTACATAACAACAAGATAGAGTTGGGGGCTTTTATAGATTCAGGGGCTGATGAGAACCTTATGGATGAAACTCTAGTTAAGAGTTTGAACGTAAAGATGTGTGAGCTTCCCTCTAGGGTCACGGCTCAGGGAATTACTGGGGTGGAGCTATTTCAGGTTTCTCATCAAACAGAACCCCTGCTGATGAACGTAAATGATCATAGTGAACTGGTGGAATTTCAAATTGTAAAGTCTCTTGCTCATCCCATTGTGCTTGGTTTTCCTTGGTTAAAGAAACACTATCCCTCCATAGACTGGGCCTCAGGCAGGATCAAGGCCTGGGGAAAAGACTGTAATGATAATTGTGTCACGAGTACACATAATGTAGCCTCAGCAACCTTGTCCAAACAACCCATGATCACGCAGGTTCAGGGAAAAACAGAAGTCTCAGAATTATCTAATGTACCTACTCACTATCACCACCTGAGGGAGGTGTTTAGTAAATCTCGGGCATCCTCTCTTCCTCCCCACCGGGACTACGACTGTCCCATTGATCTGCTGCCCGGAGCTCCCATTCCTAAGGGACGTATGTACTCTTTGTCACAGACTGAGACTAAAGTTATGGAGGAATATATAGACCAATCACTTAAGTCTGGGATAATTCGCCCTTCCTCCTCGCCAGCTGGAGCGGGTTTCTTTTTTGTTGCAAAAAAAGACGGTACGCTCCGTCCATGTATAGATTACAGTCCCCTTAATGAAATCACAGTAAAGAATCGCCATCCCCTACCTTTGATGGCGTCTGCATTCGACCGACTACAGGGAGCCCAATTCTTTACCAAGTTAGACCTGAGAAATGCTTACCACTTGGTCCGCATTCGTGAGGGGGATGAGTGGAAAACTGGCTTTAACACTCCTTCTGGACATTTCGAGTATCTGGTCATGCCATTCGGGTTAGCAAACGCTCCAGCTGTGTTCCAAAGCATGGTTAATGACGTGTTACGGGACTTTTTGAACCGCTTTGTGTATGTTTATCTGGATGACATCTTGATTTTCTCTAAGGACTTAAAGTCCCACAAGCAGCATGTCACCCAGGTGTTAGAATGGTTGCTAGAGAACCAGTTGTATGTAAAAGCAGAAAAATGTGAGTTCCATGCCACCTCTGTAACCTTTTTGGGTTTTGTTATCTCCCCAGGAAAGGTGGAAATGGATCCCGCCAAGGTGAAGGCTGTGAAAAATTGGCCGGTCCCAGATTCCCGTAAAAAGGTGCAACAATTCTTGGGGTTTGCAAATTTCTACCGAAAGTTCATTAGAAACTTTAGTTCTATAGCCGCCCCTCTACATGCATTGACCTCTGTAAATTCCTCTTTTGCCTGGACACAACAAGCCAACAAGTCATTTGAACGTCTAAAACTAGCCTTCACCTCAGCCCCCATACTCACCATTCCTAATCCAGAACTACAGTTTGTGGTAGAGGTTGACTCTTCTAATGAGGGGATTGGAGGGGTTTTATCACAACGATCCACCCATGATAATAAGTTGCATCCTTGTGCATTCCTCTCACGTAAGCTATCGTCAGCAGAAAAGAATTATGATATAGGTAACAAGGAACTGTTAGCTGTTAAGGTGGCTTTGGAGGAGTGGCGGCACTGGTTAGAGGGGGCCCGGTTACCATTCATTGTTTGGACAGATCACAAGAACTTAGAGTACATTCGTAAGGCTAAACGCCTTAATTACAGACAGGCCCGGTGGTCTTTGTTTTTCAATCGTTTTAATTTCTCCATGTCTTACAGACCAGGGTCCAAGAACGGTAAACCGGATGCCCTTTCTCGTTTATATGAACCAGTGCCGATGGCCAAAGACCCTGAACCCATCCTTCCATCTTCCCATGTGGTCGGAGCGGTCAGCTGGCCTATAGAAGATCAGGTCAAGCGGGAGGCTAGTGTGAGTCCAGTACCTAGCAATTGTCCACCTAATCGATTGTTTGTTCCCTCCTCTCTGAGGTCGCAGGTCATTCATTGGGCTCACACCTCACTGCTGACTTGTCATCCTGGGGCTCGCAGAACTACATTTGTGGTTCGCCAGAAGTTCTGGTGGCCTTCTCTTGACCAAGACGTCAAGAATTACGTGGCTGCATGCACCATCTGCGCCCGTAATAAAACCTCCTCCAAGCCACCACAAGGTTTGCTTCAGCCTCTGCCGGTTCCTAGTCGACCTTGGTCAAACATTTCTCTTGACTTTGTCACAGGTCTCCCTTCCTCTAGGGGTAATACCACAGTACTAACAATCGTAGACAGATTCACCAAGATGGTTCATTTTGTTGCCTTAGCTAAACTGCCTTCAGCAAAAGAAACAGCTAAGCTTCTTCTTACCGAAGTAGTCAGACTCCACGGCATACCCAAAGACATTGTTTCAGATAGGGGTCCCCAGTTTTCCTCGAAATTTTGGAAAGAGTTTTGTTCTCTTTTAGGTGCCACGGCCAGCCTGACGTCAGGTTACCATCCGCAGTCAAATGGGCAGACGGAACGCCTCAATCAAGAGCTTGAGACCTGCCTACGTTGCCTGGTCTCGCAGAATCCAGCATCCTGGAGTGAGCACCTGGCCTGGGTGGAGTATGCCCATAACACCCTGCCTACCGCTGCTACCGGTCTGTCCCCTTTTTATTGTGCCTATGGTTTCCAACCTCCTTTGTTCCCTAGCTCTGAGAAGGAGGTGGTGGTGCCGTCCGCGCAGAGCCTGGTGAGGAGATGCCACCGGGTGTGGGCTGCTGCTCGCAAGATTCTCACCCGTAATGCCTCCCGTATGAAGATGGTGGCTGATCGCCGGCGGCGCGCGGCACCGGGGTACAGACCGGGGCAGCAGGTTTGGCTCTCCACCCGGGATCTTCCACTTAACGTGGAGTCCAGGAAGCTCGCTCCCAGGTTTGTTGGTCCATTTCCTGTCTCTAAGGTGATTAATCCTGTGTCTGTGCGTCTCCGTCTGCCCAGGTCGCTTCGTGTGCATCCAACATTCCATGTAAGTCGTCTAAAGCCTGTCGTTCAGAGTCCACTGGCTCCTCCAGTCACGCCTCCTCCTCCGCCCCGGACTATTGATGGGGGTCCGGTCTACACTGTCAAGAAACTTCTGGCAGTTCGAAGGAGGGGCAGAGGTCGCCAGTATCTGGTGGATTGGGAGGGGTATGGTCCAGAGGAAAGAATGTGGGTACCATCAAGAGACATCCTGGACAAACAACTCATTAGGGACTTTCATTCTGGACCACCTGCCTCTCCTGGTCCGTCAGGAGTCGGACCTGGTGGGGGGGGTACTGTCAGGCGTCGACGGTTATGTTGATTTTTTAGGAGTTTTTGGTTTGTTCCTGTTTTATTTTGGTGAGGGTGTTTGCTTTCCTGTTTTTGTCTGCACGCCGTCAGTCTTGTCTTTCGTTCATTCCTCTTCATTGTTTGCACCTGGTGCTCCCCTCGTTATTGTCCACACCTGTCTCTGATCCCTGCCTCCCTTATATATTCTCCCTGCTTCCTTTGTCTTTTGTCAGTGCGTCCTTGTCTGTGATCTAGTGAAGAGCCTCGTCTGATTAATACCTAGTATCTTGTTTTTTTTGAACCGCATGTTTTTCTTCCTCGGGTTTTTAGTTTGTAAAAGGTACGTTGTACTTCTCTTTAAGTTTAATAGAGTTTTTTGAGCACGTTGTGCTTCACCTTTGTTTATCCATTTTTGTGCTTGGAGAACTTTGTTAAATAAATCTTTTTTTTGACCACTGACCAACAAGTCTCGTTGCATTTGGGTCCACACCAAGAGTCGTGTCTTAACAGTGTAGGTCCGCCTTTTGCGGCAATTACAGCCTCAATTCTCCGAGGTATTGATTCATACAACTTGTGAATTGTTTCCAAAGGAATTTTAAGCCATTCTTCAGTTAGAATACCCTCCAACTCTTTTAGAGACGATGGCGGTGGAAATCGACGTCTTACTTGAATCTCTAAAACTGACCATAAATGCTCAATAATGTTGAGGTCTGGGGACTGTGCCGGCCATACGAGATGCTCAACTTCATTAGAATGTTCCTCATGCCATTCTTTAACAATTCTAGCTGTATGGATTGGGGCATTATCATCTTGAGGTGAAGGTGTTTCCATTATTTTGTCCAACCCTTGTATATAAATACCAAATTTCTTATTTTCTCTTGACATTTTATTTTTCACTTTTTTTTTTTCTACCGGTCTTTTTCTCTCCACTTACTTGTTGTATGTTGCTGCTGTTAACTGTGAAATTTCCCATGGTGGGATAACTAAGGTCAAAACTCTTGTCTTTTATTTGAGAAAGGACACAAAACTGATCAATATCACGTTGGATGCTGGACATGATGAGGTGGTGATGTTTACAGGAACAGGAATCCAGATCAACAGGATGTATGGTTTTTCAAGTCAGTCTAGTCTGTCTATCAGAGTTGATCTTTTCTCGTTTCCTCAATTGCAGCTGTCATTGTTCTATTTACCTGAAATGTGTATTAAATGAGACACACGTGCAATAAAAAAAATACAGATTACAACATTAGAGTCCATGATTGTACTATTGTATTTAGATGGGTGGGAATACTCTATGTTTCTGTATGAATAATGTGTATGTGCATGTGTATTTATATCCATATCCATATACGAACATACGTATATATGTGTTGTCACTGCTTTCTTCAAGTGTCTGTAGCTCTTTATTCCATGGTGCAGACGTGTCCCATAGTACAGAAAGCAGACAAAGACATCACAGGTTTCAAGCTTTTTAGGGAATGAATGAATAAATGGATAGTTATGGATCATTTTGGTTGTAGATATATACACAGAACAAAAATTATTTCAACATTTGACATTTTTTTCACATCAGGAAACCAAAAAAAGGAAAAGGAATAAATATATAATAATTATTAATTATAATGCATTCAATTAATTTTCTATTATATTGCTTAGATACTTTACATTTTAAGGCTTTTTTTAATTTAAAACCCGACAGAGAACTACAGGTTCATTCAGTAGTTTAACTCCAAAAACATATAACACTCCAAAAAGACATAGAGTAACATGACGTGACACTATGGAACCACCTCCATGCCCTCTTTATATTTAAGAGTAGGCTTAAAACTTCCCTTTTTGATAAAGCTTATAGTTAGGGCTCAGGCTTTTCTTAGTTCTGCTGCTGTAGGCTTAGACTGGGAGACTCATCATGATACACTAACCCCCCCTCTGCTCCTCCCCCTCCTCCTCTCTCCTCCTCTTCTCTTCTATTCACACCCCAGCAAATCCATGTTACTGACTCTCCTACCCTGGAGTCTCTGTGCTTTTTGTCCTCACAGGTTTTCCCTGGATCATCTGTGGACCTGCTGCTGTGGTCCTGCTTCTCTCCTGCCTCCGTCCTTATTATTCATTTATCCATATAGTTGTAATAGTTGTGTTCGTCATATAGTTACTGGGATGGTAGAGGTACGGTTCTGCAGCTGCAGTAGTAGTATATCCACTGTTAGTTACTTGTACTTGGAGTAGTAGTATCAGCAGTTACTTGCAGTAATTCTTGGTAGTTCTACTAGTGACAGCAGTCCTAGTTTTGTAACAGTGATAATTCAGTTTGTTGTGCATCCATGCTTGTCCCATTCCTTAGGATGAGCATCCATAAATGTTCAAATCACCCTCCATGAGGAATTTCTAAAGGTACATAAAACCTGAGGATGTTAGATGTGAAATTTGAAGCAGCACCAGACACAAACTGGATGTTAAAGATGTTAATTAGTGGTCGGGGCCTTTGTATCACAAAACAAAATAGCCTCAGGATACATGTTACATCCAAACTGGTCAAAAGATTTGTGTTTGCTATATTTGGCATGCTGTACCCAATCAACCTGAGTTACTGCGCCATAGTTGGTCTCCTGCCAGTACTGATGAGGGATGGGGGAGGCACACCTGTCTCCAACACACCCAGACAGACCATGAAACAATGACAGGAGTGTAGTTGCATACTTTAAAATACTTGGCCTCTGAAGAAGGATGTGAAGTCTTCACTGTACACTGGTGTGTCTTCCGGGTAACGACTTACTGGCAACACCTCCCACTTGAAACAGTGTGGGAAAAAAAACACTTCAGCTCTGGTCTGATCTCCATCACTCAGTCTGGTTTGAGGCCTCTATCTACAACACTGTCTTTCTTCATCCCGCATTTATAAATTAAGCCAGAAAACCAAAAGCTGTATTAAAAATGAATTTGTTATCAAGCGTACATCTTACTGCATTAACTTTATTGCCATCCAACTGTGTTTTGGTTATCACGTGCACCAGCAGACGCCAAAATCCACCTGAACATATCTTCCTCATTGTTGTCATAAGTCATATTATAATAATCATAGCTCTTATCAGGTTATTAAGAGAACTGAAAGGAAACCACTCAGGGGATGTTTTCCCTTAAAGATCATCCAGGTTGTATTAGGAGCAAACCAAAGACAGTGACATGATGTGGTTTGATAAAATTATATTTTTGTTTTCCACTTGCAAACAGCCTGGCCAGTTTGGCAGTTTTGCAGTTATTGTTGAGGTTAATAGCATTTTGTAGAATAATAACACAGTATTTTTAAATCCATTTGTCATGTGAGACAGCTAGTGTGGCTGGATAATACAAAACACAGTATGAATCACTGCGATAATGGTGTGAATGAAAAATAAACCTGTTTATATCAGAGAGAAGTTCTCCATCTAATGCTCCACTCAGTTTGAATAGAAATGATAGTGCCTCATGTTCTCATCTGCGGCAGGATGTGATTTCATTTCACTGACGAAACAAGAGGGAAACAATTTGGTGCAATTTGGCATTGAGCTGGCAGCCAGCTGCTTGTTAGGGTTCACATATGTGATGTATGGTTTATGGAGAGAGCCCGCAGGAAGCAGCACAGCACTGCTGTGAAAGGGATCATCAGCCCAGGGTCCCATCTCTCAACACATTTACTCTACAGGGTCTCCACAGTGCATCCCAAATACCAGCTATTTGTTTTTTCTAGTCTGACCTTGCCGAAATGGTTCTGAGGACATTTTTTTTTGTAATATAGTTAATAAACATCTGGGTTTGTCAGTTTAGAGCAAGAATAGGGTGGGGGATTAAAAATACAATAGTGACATTTTTGTCCCGGTTGAATGCAGTTGCATCCTAATAGAGACAACAAGAACAAAAAATATCAGTACTGCTGGGAGGTAATTTGACTCCTCAATGATTGTATAAAATCAAGCGATAGTCTTTTCCCAAAGCTCAGAATTAGTCAAACACAAGATCCATAACTATTGTTCTTAATCCTTTTGTCAAAATGCAACTACACACAGGTGCTAAACACTTAACGCTGTCACTTCACAACATGAAGGTCCTGGCTTTGATCCAACTGTTTGGTTTGGCATGTTCTGCCCATGTCTGCTTAGATTCTCCACCGTCCTTGCACCGTTCAAAGACATGCACCTTACATAGGTTAAATAGCAAATATAAATTGTCCGTGAGTGTGAATGTAAGAGTGAATGATTGTTTATCTGTATACAGTCGCAGAAATCATTATTAGACCATCAAAAGACATCAAAAACAATGGTTATGCAATCAAGTACTACCTCCTGTGTATATCATGTGACTAAAACAGACAAAAAAGAAAATATGGAATGCCTAAACGCACTGTTTTTGTCAGTACAATGCCATAGATATTGATGTAAGAACTGAAGTGATTTTGGTTATTATCAAGAAAACATGGAAAATGTCTAGATATCAGCTCTGAAATTAAACTCTTATGAGCTATTTTTGTTGTTATCATTTTATTTGTCCAAACAAATGTACTTTTAGTTGTACCAGGTATTAAAATGGACAAGAAATTGAAAATAAAACAAGGGTGGTCTAATATTTTTTTCTGTATGACTGTATGTCAGCCCTGTGATGATCTGCCGACATGTCCAGGGTGTACAATGCCTTCATCCAATGGTAGCTGGGATAGGCCCCAGCACCCCCATGACCACTCCAAGGAAAAAGAATAAATGAATGAATAAATAAGATACAGAGAAGAAAAACACATATTCCACTGTTGAGTGATTAGCTGGCCATTAAGGAGTTTCCACACTAAATCTACAACAGTTTCACTTTTTGTCATATCCCCACTCAGGGAATCAAGGTTTCTTTAACACCCATAGGTGAATATGTGTAGGAAACACATCCACTTTCAAAAATAGAAATGCCATTCTGTCACTCAAAGGTTGTATGTGCATGGGTGGATGTATGCATATCAGCTTTGCAGATACAGTGGTTCCACAGAGGTTAATTGAAAAAAATGCTTGATGTTGAGGATGGAAATTAAGCTCCAATAACTTGTCTTAATGTACAGTAGGCATGGCTCACTTAACTCTTGCAGTTAAATGAGGTGGTGTGTTATTATGGCAATGCAGACATCGAACAACCAAAGGCGCACATGTTTTGTACTAAAGACATGACAGTGAGAATTGATTTTTCAGCCGTCGTATGAGCAGCGAGGCTTTACAATAACAGACACGCACTAGTAGGAGCAGCAGGGGTAGGGAGTCAGGGCTGTTTTGTTAGAGCAAGCTGGGTTTATAAAAACAAATAATTAAACTGTAAATTGGTTTCAATGAACATGACACATCTTAAGGAAAATCAGAAATGAACCATTGACAAGGCTGGCTACTGGTGTGACTGCATGTCCTGTATTTTACCTGTATTTATATGGTGTTCAGTGGGTATAGTGAGATGAAAGCTGAAATGCTCATTTATGATGACGAATTACAGTCTGTATTTCAATATTTAAATTTTTGTCATTTAAATTGTGCTCATGTATTCTTCTACATTGGAACAATTCATAGAAAAACATAAGACGCTTTCTGATGGTCAACATGAGTTCATCAATATAGAAAAAGCATTTGACACAATAAACCATGAAATATTAAGTAAAAAAAAAAAGAATTTTATGACAGTAGGAGTGTAATCTCACAGTAAGTGAAAAGTTATTTAATGAACAGGCAGCGGTTTTAGAAGCTTGGTAATGGCAGCTCCTCATGTCTGGACATTCCTCATGAGGTCCCCCAGGGGTCAGTGCTGGGCCTCAAATTATTTATTCTGCATAAAAATGACTACCTATCGAAATTATTAGTTTGTTTAATTGCCGATAATATGAATACTTTTTGTTCCAGTGACAATTTATATCAACTACTTCAGAAATTAGAAAATTACAAACATGGTAAATTAACCACAAACCATCCCTGAAGCTAAGCAAATAAATTAAAAAACACATAAATAAATGTAATTTGGAAATTGCAGAATAAATAACAAAGTAAATTTCTTGGGATTATAATAGATGAAAAGCTATACTGGAAATCACATATAAAATATGTATATTCTAGATTATCAAAAAGTATCACTGTTTTAACTAAAGCAAGGCAGGGACTACAAACTCTGCATTCTATACTGTTCACTGGTCCATTTTGTTCAATAAATAACTAAAATTAGCAGAATTTTCTTGTTTATCCTAGAATACAGTATTTGTTGGTGCTTGAATGAATAAATGAAATATTTATTTTGAAGATGTATAACAATATAAATAAAAAAAATAAATACATCAATTTCTATCATTTCTGTAATGTGTAAGAAATGGAGTCGGCAGAGGCAAAAGCTTATTCATTCCTACCCCAAATTCAACTCACTACCAACACACAAACTATTTTAATTTATATAAATATAAATGCATATATGTTTATATCAATCATTATAATAATTATCATATCTGTAATTCAACATCATAATCCACTACATATGTGCTAAATATAAATCAATACAAATACAATATCATCACCTTCCTAAAATAATTGTCAAAAAGTTTTTTTTTTCCCCCAGATTTTTCAGGAAGCACAAAAAAAGTTAGAGTATTTGATGATTTAGGCAAAAACTCAATTTTGTTAAAAAAAAAAAAAAAAAAAAAAAAAAGAACAAAACTATTATTTTAGGAAGGTGATGATATACAATCCGCTATAATTTCTAATTACATCCAATGTTCCTTATAATTTATATTATCTCAATTATGTTTTTTATACAACCCACAAACTAAATTAGTTTATATAAATAAAAAATATATAATATTGCACTACATATTAGGTAAGATGCAGTGGCGGCTGCTCGTCTTTCAGACAGGGGAAGCTCATTGTCGGATTACATCAAAACAAAACAAAACAAAACAAACAAACAAACAAAAAAAAAAGTCAAGTTATTTAAACATACATTCGGCCCTCCGTTTCTTTTTAAGAAAATGCTCAGTAACCTTATCGTACCAAGTAGGCGTCTTTTCCAGGGACTGGACCAGTGTCCTCTCTGCTTAGATTGCCTTGGCCCAGTGTGTTGTGGGTGTAAGACTTCAGCCTTTTTAAACAAGAGATGCTCCTTTCACTCCGACCTAGCTGACAGTTTGATTGATTTAACTATCTACAAAACGATATTAAACTCGAACAAGAAATGATTAAGTAGAGCCCAGAAAGTTAGCACCAGAATTTTGAAATGAAAACAATATAAAGTAGGGAGCCAGTGGAGTGAATCTAGTGATGTATCAGAAACTTCCTCTTCCACGCACTCCTCGTCCTGGCAATCAGAAAAAGAATCATGCAATGATGGTGATGCTAATTTACTTGTTTTCACAATACTTGGTATTGTTGTTCTTTTGCTACGCTCTACTGCACTCTTTTATGTTTACCTTTTAGACTCTTCTATGTTATTTGCACTTTATGTTTACTTGCACTGTGGGGCCTTAGAGTCCAGTAATTTCAGTTCTCTCTGTATACAATGTACATGGCAGAACTGACAATAAAGATGACTTTGACTTGACTTTGACTAAAATCACTTAGGGTGTGAGGTGTATGTCTGCGACTCTTATGAGACTTAAACGTTCCATAAACATTGGTTTGAAAACTACAGCCAACAAACATGCGAGAAATATTTTCATTTTCATTTCTCCTCAGATGTGTGTTGATAAGAACACATTGGCTAAATTCTTGCATGCACATAAGTGACAGCTGAAAGAAGTCAATTCTTTTTGAAAGTGACTAACCTGTGTGGAATGCATTCTACTTTGATGTACAATTAAAGCATTCCATGTCTTAAATGCGCATGGACATTTGGAATATGTACATGGGTGGTGTGTCCAAAATGTGGATGTTTGAGTTTTCACCAACAGAGCCCTCCATCCCCCAGACAGCAACCAACCCCAAAAATCCCAGCCTGTTGTACTATATGCAGTGTTTTCCTCATGTAGGACTCGTCTAAGATGATCAAGTTGGTTGTGGACATCCGACATGTTGGCAGTAATATCAGGTACGTAAGTACAGCACTGGTCTCCAATTAGGTGACAGACACCTCCCTTTTCGGCCAACAGGAGATCTAAGGCTGCTCTATTCTGTAAAGAGATTGTGCGGAAGGCCTTCATCTCACTCGTAAGAGTATCAAACCCTTGTTCAACTGAAGCAGTGAGATTTTCCAACTCAACAGAAAGTTCTTCTATAGACCAAGCTAAACGGGCAGGGCCGTACAGGGGAATGATACTGATCGCAAACTTATGGCCTCCTGAAATCTGGTCCCGTTTAACACGGGTGTGAGGTGGTGACATTAATGGACTAACAGTCAATTTGGAAACAGCAAGAATCAGATAAGAGTGATGACACGTACCTGCCTACCGTGCTGGGAGGTAGAGATATGAGTGTTGACCACACGTCCACACCATATCTGTGGGACAGCCATTCCCATAATCAGAAGGGGTGAGAGCTACGGTGGCATTATATGTGGGAGTAACATTAGTTTTAGCATCAAAGTGTGTCAATGGGGATGGTGTACCTAGCAATGCAGTGATGTTATAGAAGACCAAAAATGGAGAAGGGGAGAATGTCCCTGTCGTAGGAAAGGCAAAATTTATCAGTCCTATTTTCGCAATTTGCTAATCCGCAGGCTACCTTAAGAGTAATGTTACACCCTGATGTGTGTCCCAGATGATACTGTGTGTGTTCTGTGACTGGGGAATGGAAGCACAGCTGTGGAATGAAAAAAGGATTAGAGAGATTTCTGAGCCTAAAAACAACATTTTTCTGTACCATAGAAGTATTAGTGTCTCTGGAAAAATTTCTTGGGTCTCTGAAGATCATGTTGGGTTTCCACCCCAGCCAGGGGTATATTGATGTGATGTTCGGCCAATCTCCCACTGTCCACTTTATCAGTGTCAATAAAGTGTGATTGATCGGGAGCGGATAAGGAACAAACAGAGTACCTTCGTGTGAGCTGTGTGGCATCAAACTGCACCCATAGCAAGACTAGTTAGTGACACGCCGTGTCAGATCACGTGTCACCCGCCACCACGTATTATCATTATATTCGTGGTGATCAATGATGTGGAGGTCACGTCCGTGACATCTCCGAGGTTCTTCTGTCCCTTGCTGTCTTCCGACAGACCAGGGCACAACTGGAGTGTGATGCGTTGAAGAAGGATCATATACCTGACAGAATGTGCCATGGTACCATATGTACAGACACATGAAGATGACCGCTGACCCTTTGATCACCTCCATCATCGTCGAATCAGTGTATGTGTGGGGGAGGGGTCTTCAGTCACTCGCCAGCGACCAGGCAAAGGATAGTGTGTATGAGACGTCACTGGGGTCGTTATCACCGCTAGGTTTCAACCAGTGAGTCTTGTGAGTGTGGGTGCGTGATGCAGGGTCTCCAGCTCCGGGGTCTACGCTGTCGATCGACGGTCCGGCCCGTCCTCGGCTGCAGCAGTCGGCGGTTCTCCCAGAAACCGCTTACAGCGGGTCGCATGGAGCCACGTGGCACGTTCGGTAACCTTGGCCGCTGTGTGTGTCGTCAGGAGCACCTGGAAGGGGCCTCGCCGCCTGCGCTGCTTCCAGTGCTTCCGTCTGAAGTCCCAGACCAAGATCCAATCCCCCGGCTGTAATGGGTGAAGCGGCCCCTCTGCAGGAACCGGTAACGCTGATCTCACCAATACCTGCACTTGAGATAGTTCAGAGGAGAGTTTTTTTGCAATAAGACAACATGTCATGCTCCAACAACGATGTCAAGTTGGTGCTCGGTTGAGGGGCCTGGAGACCTGTATATGGGGTCTACCAAACATAATGT
This sequence comes from Sphaeramia orbicularis, assembly GCF_902148855.1. NCBI lineage: Eukaryota > Metazoa > Chordata > Actinopteri > Kurtiformes > Apogonidae > Sphaeramia > Sphaeramia orbicularis. The sequence continues at coordinate 23,906,557 of NC_043968.1, read as the reverse complement.
CAAACGGACTCAGCCCACTTCGACTCCTACGTCTCATTCTCATTTGCATGAGAACCAGAGGTAGGGCCTTGACCCAGTTAAGCCCTGTTTCCTCGCAGCACTTAGCCAGTTTTGATTTTAGGGTGCTATTTTCTCTTTCAACAGCCCCTCCGATTGTGGATGGTATGCACAGTGTGTTTTGAGGTCAAAACCTAGCATATTGCCTAACTCAGTTAGTGCTGCGTTCACAAAGTGGGACCCACTGTCTGATGAGATCCTTTTTGGGATCCCCCAACTAGGCAAGATTTCAGTTACCAAAGCCTTAGCCACTGTGGAGCTGTCTGCATGTTTAGGTGGAAAACATTCAACCCATTTTGACCACATATCTACCATCAACCCATTTTGACCACATATCTACCATCACCAGACAATACTTTTTACCCTCGGCTGGAGACAGTTCCACGAAGTCCATCATTAGATGGTTAAACGGGAGGTTTGGTTGGTCATGACCTGCTGAGCGACAAGGGAAAGACTTTGCCGTGTTATGAGCGGCACAGATAAGACATTTCTTGCAAAATTTCTCTGCAACCACTGTAAACCCCTTTGTAAACCAGTGTTGTGCAATAGCCTCTAACATTCCTCCCTTAGACACATGATCTATGCCAAGTGTCAGCTTAGCAAACCAGGGGAAGAAATGTTTGGGCAGACAAGGTCGTCCATCAGCTGCCCGCCACGCAGAAGAAGAATCCACTGCACAGCCACAAGAAGCCCAGACGCGCCTTTCATCAGGAGTGGCAAATGACTGCGTGTCGGGAAGGGAGGCGGGAGGAGCCCCAGACAACGGCTGAGACAAAAAGGAGGAGGCAGGCTCCATAGAAGCAGCAGCCCTGGCAGCTGCGTCCGCTCAGGTGCTCCCCTGTGTGACCTCAGAGTCATCCTTCTGATGTGCCTGACATTTCACAACTGCAATAGCAGAGGGAAGAAGAACAGCATCCAACAAATTTGCCACAAGAGATGCATTAAGGATCAGCTTACCGTCTGACTTCAAGAATTTGCGGTGTTTCCACAGGGCCCCAAAGTCATGAACCACGCCAAAGGCATACCTGGAATCAGTATAGATAGTGACAGAACAGCCCTCAGCCAGCTTACAGGCCTCAGTCAAAGTGACGAGCTCAGCCGCCTGTGCTGAATAATGTGAGGGCAGGGGGCCTGAGGAGACCGTGTCAACGGACGTACACACCGCAAAACCAACCCTACAGTATTTGTTCCCGAAGTGTCCTTAAAAGAGGAACCATCTGTGAAGAAAACAAAGTCAGGGTTTAAAAAAGGCACATCAGTGGTATCAGGGCGGGGGGAACATGTCTGTTCCAAAGCGGTCTCACAACAATAAGGGTGTCCATCCTCAGCAGTGGGAAGAAGTGTGGCGGGGTTGAGCGTGGTGCAGCGCTTCACGGTGACGTTTGGCATGTGTAGAAGAACGGTGGTGTACCTACACCACCGGGCCGCGGACAGGTGCTAGGTCTTTTGCTCTGAAAGAATGATAGAGACAGAATGTGGAACCAACACAGTCAAAGGGTTATACCCGACAATGTCACGTGACGCAGCCACAGCCTTTTCACATGCAGCGACGGCACAGAGACAAGAAGGAAGACCAGCAGCCATGGAGTCAAGTTTAGTGGAGAAATACGCCACCGGACGCAAGCGGTCACCGTGAGCCTGCAACAGAACAGAAGACATGAAACCTCGCTTTTCATCCACAGTCTGAGTGGAAGGTTTGGTTGGATCAGGGAGGGCCAAGACAGGGGCAGAACACAAGGCAAAAAATAAAATGCATGGTGTCCAGCTGAGTGGACATTTTTGTAACTCCATGAAAAGTAAGTTCATCAAAAAAAAAAATTCAATCACATTGGTTTTTTTTAATTCATGCCTAAAGAAGAATAAAAACACTCTGGAAAAAAAAATCTTGATTAAAATTCTCATAATTCATGCATGAAAGGGTTAAAAATCCAGAGGGCCCAGTGTTCCTCCTCCATGCTAACAGTCAGCTGGTCCGTCCTCTCACTGTCAGTAAACGGTCTATGTCAGGGGTCAGCAACCCTGGTCCTACAGAGCCACTATCCTGCAGGTTTTAGATGGTTCCCTCTTCCAGCACACCTGACGGTCATTATCAGGCTTCTGCAGAGCTTGATGATAGGCTTATCATTTGAATCAACTGTGTTGGAAGAGGGACACATCTAAAACATGCAGGATAGTGGCTCTCTAGGACCAGGGTTGCTGACCCCTGGTCTATGTCATGGCACAGCGACCTAACCTCCGGAAAAACGGAGAACTGACCCACCAGCTTAACAGTAAACGGCTAAAATTTGCTTGGAGGTCTTGTTTCTGTCTTTATGCATAAGAAATCAATATAAGTGAATCCCCAAAGGAACTCTGTGTTGGTAAATGCAAGTTCTGCAAATGTACAGGATTTCAGTTCTGTTCAACATGTTGATGGTCATATGAACTATGTTTTCAGCTCAAAAATGTCCAGTTCCATCACAATTAATGCTATATTTTCAGGTCACAAATGGCCAAGTTATATTTTGACTGAATTTACCTGAAAAACAAATATTCTATTCTTTTAGACACATTTAGTGTGTTTGTGTCAGCTGTTATTGTTTTAGATCCACAATACTAACATGTATGAATAAGAGGAGAATTAGCAATAGTAAGTCCATAAGTTTATTACTAATGAAGTACTGGTACTGACCAGATCATCATGGGTAATGTCACGTCCGTCCACCAGCAAAAGTTTTCACATAAACCTGCTATTACAATCCAATATTTATGAAAATATAGGTTCCACCGTCAAATAATATCAGTAGTCTGTGCATAAATGGATTAGCATTATTTCAACACAGTTCTATGCATTTCTTACAACTTTCTTTTGACAAAAATGGCCACTCATTTGACCCCCTAAGGAAATTTCAGCCGTAATGTAAATGTAAAGAATGATGTTTACCGAGAACCATCATGTTAGCTCTCCTCTGCCAGGCCAAGCCACTGCACCGCTTACAACTGCCTCTGCCCCACTAAACTAAGCTCAGTTGTCAACAGCCCTCTTGAAAGCACACACTTTAGACTGAAGTCGACACAAAACATACGCTGTGTGTACATTTCAATAAATATGACCGCATATAAAATAATACTCGCCAACAGTCGTGTAGCTAACGTAAGTGGTAACTTAAGCTAACCTTAGCATTGACACTGACAGATTCATGTTGCTCGGTGCTAATAGCATATAACAGCTTGGCTCTGTGTAAACAGTGCATAAAGTAATTCTGAATAACGTTGCGTAAGATTGAATTCATCCTTACCTTGTAAAGAGTGGTCCAAAGCAGCATTATTCTTTCAGTCCCAGCGAAAAAATGTCCGACTGCAGATGAGGTTTTCCTCCTAAAGCAGGAGCCCAGGAGTGTTTCTAAGAAGTCAACATGACTGACATATGTTAGGAGGAAGAATAGAATTAAATTGTGTTGTATATGTTATGAATTCAATTGTGCTGTATATGCCAAGTACATATTCGAGAAGTGAACAACCCTCCCTTTCCCCTTTTTTCAGTGTGTTTACATTTGTTTCTGTTTCCTTCCTTCTGGAGGTTCAACTGACGTGGAAAACCCGTCCGTCAGATCAGACCAAATCACTATATTCTAATACTAATTCACTGGAACTGAATACTAAGTCCTGTTCCTAACAGAAGTTAAAAAAAAACCTCACACTTGGAGTCAAAAAAGAAGAGTTGAGTCAGCCCGTCTTCAGCAGCCTTTTCCATGGTTTTCTTCATGAAGTAAACACACAGGTTGGTTCTCCGGAGAAGAGCCGACAAGCTTTTCTACCCTTTTCCCATCCTTCTAGAAGGTTCGGGCTGTTTTTCCCACTGGCAGAAATTATCTTATGATTTCTATCCCCTTCAGAAGCTCTTGTTTTCTTATTCAAATTATCTTTGGTCAGGCACATCTGTGTTGTTTACCCTACTTGCTCCATACACACACACTAGGTCATTTTCGGTCTTCTTATCACTTATTTTGTTTCTTCTCAATTAGGTAGTGCAGCTAACAGCGGACCAGGGGCTAACAGCGAACTAGGGGCTAACAGCGGACCAACAGCGGACCAGGGGCTAACAGCGAACTAGGGGCTAACAGCGGACCAACAGCGAACCAGGGGCTAACAGCGAACCAGCGGCTTACAGCGGACCAGCGGCTAACAGCTGTGCGGACACCTGCTGGACAGACTGTCTGTGGCCTTGGGCACACTGCCAACAGTTCCATAAGCTGGCACCTGCAGGGCCCACTCCATGAAGAAAACAAACAGAGGATCCCTCTACAAAACAGTGTGAAAATGACTGAATATGTGAATCCCTGTGGTGGTGCATCCATGAAATAAAGCTTTCCCTCCGTTTTGCAAATGTTTCCCAGTTTAATAGAGTACTTTGGATTGAGCTAAAACTAGAGCTGCACAATTAATCAAACTTAAACTTACAAGAAATATTGCTTTGATATTTACCCTAAAAATTATTGACAACTTGGCATTTATGTCTGTCACAATATGTCAAATAACATGAAATGTCAAGTTCTACAAGCTGTAGATGTGTTATGATATTGTTATATGTCTATTTAAAAAAAAAGGAAAAAGATAGAAAATAATTATTTAATATAATTATACATTTAATATAATATAATTATAAATATAATATAAATATAATATAATTATACATTTAATATAATATAATTTATTTGGTTTAAACATACAAAAAAGGGGTGTGGGCCCTCCCCCTCCCATGCATTCATCCATTCACCCTTATTAAGGCGTCTGCACAGCATAAAAAAAAAACATTCTCACCCCTATTAAAATATAGAATATTTAACATTCTATAGATGACGTAATTTTGACGTCAGCCAAGCCACACCCAAAAGGGCAACACGCCAGCTCAGCGACCCTCACCCATGCTCACCCACCCTTACTCACACACCCTCCCTCCACACCCTACTGGAGTCGACACGCCTCCAGGGGCGGGTGAACCTTGTCGCCCTACCAACCAACCTCAACAAGGCCCATTGGCCCCACCCCCTTCAACGTATGCCCCTGGCAATGCACTAGCACCGCATCCCACACACCGGCCACGCTACGCCAGCCCGGCCTGCACAGCAGTGGACCAGGGATGATTACGTTCTTCCAGGCGTGGGCGGAAACCTATCACCCTACCAGCCACCTCGATAGGCCCGTTGGCCCTACGCCCTTCCGATCGCACCCTGAGTACCATGCCGACCAGGTGACGCAGCCCAGCTTTCCACCACTACAGTGCCAGTACGTTAGCCGTAGGGATTCCCATTCACACATCTCCTCGCCCTGGGCGCAAACCCACGACATCCGCTCAATGAGACATGAGCTTAGACCACTTCACCAACGTGCTGCCCCACCTATTGGAAGGTTTGGTTTGTATTTAACCCTTATAAAAATTACATCATTACGTCAACTACGTCAAATTACGTCCCCCACCCCTCCCACCCCCAAAGTTCCAACTGAACATTCTAAAAAAAAAACAAAAAAAAAACACTATTGACAGCCTGCCTTGGAAATGAGTAAACACCCCAGATCAAGTCAAATAAAGATAATAATAAATAAAAATGAACAAAATACATAAAAATAAATGAAGATTGAAGTAGCCAATCGCGGAAGAGCCTTTCTAGCCAATCAGAGGCAAGAAAGGCAGTACCTGCAAATTCATGTCTTTGCAGGACGGGAGGAAATACCAGATTTAGACAAAAGAAACTTTCTCATTTTCATCAACACTTACTTTTATGTTGGTCCTTGGTATATAAGCAGAACTTTTCCCCTCACAAATGTTATACAGTATATGGAATAACCGGAATATATGTTTCAAACGTAAGTCATTGTTTTTAAAGAATTGGGTTGATTATGGAACACTGCTTGTCTGTCAGTTGTTTAACAAGGAAGGTCAGTTATTTACTTATAGTCAATTTTTGTTAGAATATAAAATCCCGGTACTCCCTAGAGAATATGCAATTGTGTTTGATGCTATCTTCTACTATTAGTCCAACAACCATTACCCCTCAAATTGCGTAATCAGAATTATACACAGGAAATTTACATCCATTCTCGAGTAAAAAAATAAATAAATACAATAGAGAAGTGATTCAAAGGGATACAATTTGTAAGCCAGCTTCCATCTTTTTTTGGAGTAATTTATATTCTGATGTGGAATGGGAAAAGGTATGGTTATTACCAAGGAAGTTTTTTATTTCCAATAAAGTGAGAGAGGTATCTTTAAAACTGTTCCATAGGTGTTATCCAACTAATTCAGCTCTGATTAAGTAGAAGATCAGTGTCGACCCTTTTTGCTCATTTTGTCATAATTCGGATGAAACATTAACTCATTTGTTTTGGGAATGTGCCTTCTGTCAATTTTTTTGGTGTGATATCAATATATATATATTTTTTAATAGAAAGCTGGATATTTCTTTTAACTTCAAAATTGAAGATATTTTATTTGGTTTCTTTATTACTGATTTGCCTGTTCGAAAATTGTTTATTCTTAATCTCATTTCCTTATTAGCTAAATTTCATATACATACAAGCAAATTTGCCAATTAGAAACCCAGCTTTGTGGTCTTTAAATCTTATTTGAAATCCTATCTAGACACACTTAACTTTTGCACTAACCCTAAAGCTGTGAAGACTAAAGCCTTATGTGAAGAACTGAAGTTTTAATTTATTTACTTTCATTTTATTTATTTTTTTCTCTTCTTGTTGATTCCTTTACTTTTATTTAATTTAATTTACTTACCTATTTATGTAATTATTTAATTTCTTCCTGCCTCACCTCAAGCATTGTTTTTTTTTTTCTCCATGCCATGTTCTGGTCTATGTGTACACGGTATTTTGTAAGTATGAAAAAAAGGAGAAAATAAAAAATAAAAATCATACCAAAGTGTCTTTCATTTTGAGGTCAACAATTAACTAATAAACCTACACCAAATCTAAATGCCACTGGAATAAACCTACCTTTTACACGACTGTAACCGAATATTTCATATTAGTTTGGGCTTTGATCCACGTTCATGACCGGTGCGGTGCTTCTGTTTGGCTACAATAACGGTTTACGAGGGCCTTAAGCTCTCCCTGCTGGCTCAAAGGGATTAACAACATCAACTCAACATTTTCAGTATAAAAAAAATAATAATAATGGAAAAACAAATTTACAGCAGCCTTGAACTAAATAATTCAGGCTTTTATGTACATTACAATAAACAGCATTAGATTTTAGTCCAAATTAGAAATATTATTGCATCTTTTTAAAAAAAACAAACATCTGATTGGGTTTGAATTCATATTTTGACACTTAAATCTAATGGTATGATTGTTCAGTTCCATATTTTGAAGTTTAACATGAGACTGAACTCCAACACAATAATTAGTTTACTATTTCAACAAAAACTTCCCAAGGGTTAAGGCAATAATTAAATCAGTGGTATCTGGTGGCAAATATTTGATCCACAAGCACCAGGCTCATTGATTCCAAAGTAATTAACTATACAATAAATATAGAATAGATGGAAACAATGTGACAAACCAAAAAAGTAGGGCATACCCCTGCAGAAAGTCATTTAATTCAATCAAAATCTTGCAATGAGAAAAAAAAAATGTAGGATCCAATTTGTACATGTCTGCTCCATAAACTACTGGGTTCATCCATGGCCGACGCTCTACGCTTCATCCAGGTTTCATGAATATATGTGCAGTGGATATTCAGAGAAATAAATTAACAAGCAAATGGAGGAGAGAAAATAACATCTTCAGAGGACTTAACAAAAATATGGCAGACAAAAACAGATTTAACATGAACAAAACATTATGATGGGCGACACGGTGGTGCAGTGGTTAGCACTGGTGCCTCACAGCAAGAAGGTCCTGGGTTCCATTCCAACACCGTCGATGGGGGGTGGGACCTTTCTGTGTGGAATTTACCTGTTCTCCCCGTGTCTGTGTGGGCTCTCTCCAGGTACTCCGGCTTCCTCCCACCATCCAAAGACATGCACCGATAGGTTAATTGGTTCATCTAAATTGCCCATAGGTGTGAATGTGAGAGTGATTGTCTCTATATGTTCAGCCCTGAGATGAACTGGAGACTTGTCCAGGGTGTACCCCGCCTTCGCCCCTATGTAGCTGGGGTAGGCTCCAGCGACCCTAGTGAGGATAAAGCAGGTTCAGAAAATGAATGAATGAAAACATTATGATGGGCAGTGAAGGCCACAATTTCATCTCATTTATATTCAGGAATGAATATAAGCAAAATTTAGCAAAATTGTGTAAAAGTTATTCTTAAAGCAGCGAGCTAATAATTAAAAACCATTTCACGATACAGTCTGAAACCACAGACGTCAACAGGGTAACTGCTGATCCAACTAAATAATCTGCTACAGTGCTGTGTAAAAAGTTGGATATTAAATTGTATCACCAAAAGATATGACACAGTTAAAGAAAAGCAGTTTCTGTGAATTACAGGCTTGTTATTTTGACCAGAATAAAAGCCAGGGATTGTAGCTTTGTCCTCCGTGAAGCTGTGGCAGCAGCTCAGTCAATGTGAAACCGCAGAGAAGTTGTCCATCTGTTTGACTTTTCCTTCAGTTCATCAGCATGAGCTTCTCCTTGCAGACAGATGGGAAAGCACCACATTCTTTATACACCTTCGAGGGACTCTTAAAAACTCACTTTTATAAACAAGCATTTCATTAAATCAGGACAGTGTAGTGTGTGTGTGCGTGTGCATATATTTGCGTATGGAGGTTTGTTTCCATCTATATTGTGTCTGTGTACTGGTGTATTAAGTGTCGGTTATGGGTCTGTCTTAGGGGTTGTTTGTGACATATGTGGCCATGGTGTTCGTTCAGTGTGTGTTGCTTGTGCCAGAAAGTTAGTATCTGCATGTTGAAACTGTTTTCTTATTCTTGTCTTTCCTATTTGTTCTTATCTATGTCTCCTTTATGTGAACCACTTCGTAACATGTTGTTTTAAAAAGTGCTATATAAATAAAGCTTTACTTACTTACTTACTTACTACAGTGTTGTCCATTCAAAAAAAACCAGACACTATTGTGGTTGCATGTCATGTCAGTTTAGCCAGTCCAGATCATCGTCTTCGTCGTTGTCACTCAACAGAGGGGCAGGTGGAGAATGCCTCTTCAAGCTTTGAACACAAACAAGAGAGAAAAAAGAAATCAAATATGAGTGATGTATGAGGAAAGATCTGGTACAACGCTGTCTGACTGAACACATAAGACGGAACACAAGGCAGGGGTCGGGGTTTGAAGCGGTGTTTCCCACCAAATCTGAGAGCTCAGTCTGGACTCTACAGACAGTTTCTGACCAAGTCCTCCTTCTCTTCCTACTCGCTGGCCGGCGCAGGGGGTTTGGCAGGAGTTGTGGTCTGGAAAAAAGGCCCCTCTCCATTTTCCTCACCCATTCCCCCAGTCAGACTGAGAGAACAGTAAAAGAAGAAGGGACGACAGAGACAGAGACATGAAGCAAAGGAGGGGGGGTTAGAAAGGCAGTTCGTTACACATGCAGAGAACAGAGCAGAGGGAGAAGATTCAACATTCCTTTTATTGTCACTGTATACACAGAGCATACACAATGAAATTCTGATGTGCTTGTTAAAAACGAGTCAGTGTATCTTTTGGTAATTGGATTAACTTTTCAGAAACAAAAGAAAAACTAGTGGGTAATTGATTTTCATTTTAAAATAGACAAATTAAAATTGAATTTCAAGGTGTTTTTCTTTTTCAGTGTCAAAACAGATAAACCAAATTTTAAAAAACATTGATTTTCATGTTTTTCTAGTAACAAAAAAGAAAGTCCATAAGTGTCTAACGATATTAATTTTCCTAATTTCATTGTACACACAATGACAACAAAGGCTATTCTATTCTATTCTATTCTATTCTATTCTATTCTATTCTATTCTATTCTATTCTATTCTATTCTATTCTATTCTATTCATTCATCGGGCTGTTTCTAACCTGTCTGTACATTTCAAAACCAGCAAAACATCAGTTTCACATCAGTTGCTCTACTGTACTGTATCTTGGTTGCTTCCCAGACAAACTGGATTCAGACAATGTTTGTCTCCTAAAGATTCTGTTGATCTGTTGACATCAGCTAAAAGTCACAACAAAATGTTGGCTACAGAAAGAGCCACCTGCAACAGGCTTTTTTATTTCTATCGCAGAAAACATTTGACTGATGGAACACCTGAATTTTACCCTACAGCTCCAGGAGGAGCCCTGAAAAAGGCGCTGGAGAAAATGGACAGACTTTACAAACAGTGGCAGTACTAGTTAATAAAAGCATTTGATGTTGTATGCATGTTTGATGTTATAATCGCCATATCTAGACCTCAATTTCATGTTCTTGTTTTGTAAAACTAAAATGTTTATAAATAAAGTGTCAAAAAAAAAAAAAAACACCAAAAAAAACATTTTTGGGTTTGTGCTCACCGTTAACATAAAGCCTGGGTGGATCTTGGCAGCGGTCACTTGTTTCTGATGGCTCAGATACAGAAGCAGTTTGTACTGAAGAAAAGAAGAGATGCATTATTCATATAAATCAAAAGTTAATGTCAAACAAGTGACGGTGTAGCAAAGCTCCCACCTCACCTCTTTTGTTGTGTGGCTTCCCAGTCCGGCTGCTCCCAGCTTCCCTTGGTTCATATACTGTTGGTTAATGCTGCACCAGACACAACAATCTTTTAACTGGACTTCATTATGAGATGATTTGGTGGATTGTGACTTGATTGAAGTTAAAAAAAGTGACATCAAAGCTCCTGACTGAAATGTAAAGTGGAGTACTCACTACCTGAAGGCTTGAACTTCTGTGGCAAACAATAGAAGGTCTGCGCGTGACGTCACCGCTAGCGGAAGTCACCTCGGTTCCGCTCACTGAGTGGCAGAAAGAGGGAGATGAGTGACAGTGTTGGCTTCAATACTGTCTAAACTGAAGAACAATATTTAATAAAAAATGGGGAAAGAGCTGTTGTGAGACTGATTGTATGAACAGGTTTGAAAAGCAGTCGGAGCTATTGTTTTACAGATGCCGAAAGACAAAGAAAAGAGAAGTAGATGGATCCACAAATCCAGGAAACCAAACCTAGATCTGTGGATCCTGTTTGGTGTCAGCTAACATTCATTTATGCTGGATTTTTGGGTAAAATTATACCTTAAATGACGTATTGTTTTGGCTAACATTCCTTCTTAGTAAAGCTCTTGGTTTCATGATCAGATCTTTCATGGTTTTTGTTTTCATTTTGTGACTCTGAACCTTGTGCTCCTACATGATTAGTAAACTAACTGAAACTGAGGCTAACCTAGTTTTTCAAATACGGGGGTAGTGGAGCATAAAGCTATGATGGAGTATTAGGACCACATAAGAAAATAAAAACACTTGTGACTACGAGTATAAAGTCATAAAACATCGATATAAAACCCGTAATTTTATGATAATAAAGTTGAATACAGAAAAAAATCACAATGTTATGACAATAAAGTTGTAGTTACAAAAAGAACTCATAAAAATGTCATTCGTTTATGAGATTAAAGTTGTCATATTCCAACAATAAAACTATAATATTACAAGAATAATATCGCAATTTAAAAACAGGTGGTTTAAATCTGCTAATTTCCCAGAATCCAGTGGTGCCCTGCTGGTCCACAGTAGTATCTGTGTTGGATAAAGGACTGGATCTGAACTAGACTCAGTAAATCTCCTGAGTCCCAGTAGATCATGCATATATACACTGGGGTCATTCCACGGTCTACTGGAAATGCACTTTGGATCAGCTGGTTCAGGGCCCTAGTTTTGGAGCCTGGTTGTCAGTAATGATGAAACCATGTATATTTGCTTCATGTAAAAATAGCGCTGATCCCCTCCACCCTGTATGTCCGGATCCACCATTTGTGTCCACATGTCAGTGTTCATGGACCACTTGTTCTTTGGTCGCTCGTACAGATCCACGTCCAGTCCAATTGTCCTTCATTTAATTTCAGATTTCACATTTTCCCTTTTCTCTGGCTGTGTTTACTGCTATACTTCGTCATGTTGAGCAGGTTGGTTTAAGACACTCAGTTTGACTTAGAGGGGCGTGGCCCGGGGGAGAAGTGATGTATGTGCATCCCCTCTATACTGTAGGAGCTCCAGGTGGTGGCGCTGGTGTCGGTGCTACAAAGAACCATAATGCTGTTCATTTATTGTTACTTCTTTGATGTTCGTTTTCTCTTTCTAGTAACAAAAAAGAAAGTTATTACCTGTCAGAAATGGAAAAATGGACCAAAAATGCCTGTCTTTTTCATTTTCTGAGACCGGATGTTGTCATTTTCAAGGAAAGAGCACTAATACCTAGGTCACAAAGTTTCTTAAAAACGATGGGTTTGTACAAAATCTGGACATCGTAGACATGCCCCCTCCATGAATGTCTACAAACTTCAGATTTCATATGACCTGGAAAATTTGTACATTGTGTAGCTGTGTTTACTCTCATTTTTGTACAGTGGAATGACTTTTGCTATTTTCATTTTATTTGGGAAATGGCCTGAATGGAATGATAAGTTACAGATATGGGTTAGAGGTTTTGCAAAGTTATTTATGACTTATTTTTAACAATCATGTCAATATCATAACAGTCAGTGGATAGCTTACTTTTGCACTTTAGAACAGTGTTTATCACCTCTTGCTCATTTGTTGCACACAGAAAAATTGAATATGGATTCCTTTTAATGGTTTCATTACATTGGTCATCACCTTGGTTGGGAATATCTGCAGCCAACTCCAGGCACACATTTACAAAAAAACTATTAAAACGGTTGACTATGTTATTCATGCTGTGATTTACACTATTTTTTATCAATAAAGTAGTCAGAATATGTTGCTTTAGTAGGTCCTTGTTTAATTAAGTTGTTCAATATATCCCAAGTTCCTTTTATATTACTCTTACTTTCATATAATAATTTATTATAATATTGCTTTTTGGTAGTTCTGATTATGTTTGTTAATTTATTTCAGTAAGTCTTATATCTTTGTTCTGCTTCTTTAGTTTTTAACTTAATGAACAATTTATGGAGATTATTTTTCTTTTTACAAGCATTTATTATTTCTTTAATAAGCCATGAGTGTTTTTAGTTTCTTTTTCTTTATGCAGAGTTCTTTGGCAGGGCAGTGTGTGTTATACAGAGAAATAAATACATCTAAGAAATTACCATATGCACTCTCCACGTCTGATTCCCTGTAGACTGTACTCCAATCCTGGAGCATTAGCCTGTTGTTAAAGGCATTGATCGTTTCTTCAGTTCTTATTGGTTTACAGATCATTTTCATGTCTTCTTTACTTTTCTTTATGTCACAGTCAAACAGAGTGATATTGAGAGTAGATATTGTCTAGAATTGTGGCACTGTGTGATGTTATTCTGTTTGGTTTAGTTATTGATGGATAAAGGGACATACTGTACATTATGTCCAAGAAGTCATCTATAGTTTTTAGTTTAGTTTCTTTTACAGGAGAAAATTGTTTCTCCATCCATTCACTGAAAAGTTCAATACTTGAACCAGGTGATCAATATACACAGCTTAGAATTACATCTTTCTTCTTTTCATTGTGGATCTCTACAGTCACACATTCCATCATTTCATCTATTTCTAATGTCATCTCTGTTAAGACCATACACTTTACTGATTTATGAATATATAGCGCGGCCCCACCCCCCATTTTCTTTTTTCTGTTCATATATCTTAATTCATAATCATCTAGACAAAAGTCAATACCTTTATCAATGTTAAACCAGGTTTCTGAAATGACAATGAAACTGAATGGATGAGTGTTGTTGTAAATATTCTTTGATGGAATTAAAATTTTTATACATACTTCTGCTGTTAAAATATATTATTGAATACTTATCTACTGATTTGATATCATTTTCATACTGCTCTTGGGTGAAATAATTGCAATCCGTTGCTATGGTAGAAAGAAAGTTATTATCAGGATCTATCTCTGGATGTGGATCTATTGTAGTTTCAATGTAGGCCAGTGTTTTTTTGGCTTTGGCATTAGTTCTCTTCTTTTTATCTAAACAGCATCTGTGTGGTCCTCGTTAATACAGAGTTTCGTACCTCAGAGGCATTTGGCTCTCTGTAGTATCTCAGATTTATCCTTGAACTTCTGAAGTCGGACTACAATGGGCCTTGGTCTATCTCCTTTAGGCTTTCCAGCACGGTGAGCCCTCTCCATCTCAACATCCTTCTGGAACTGGAACTTCTCACTTCAAAGCTTTTTCACTTTTAGTTCTGTGTCCGTCCAGCTTTCTCCAGGTGACTCTGTAACGCCATCTATCATCAGGTTGTTTCTCCTGGACTGAGACTCCAGATACTCTATTTTATCAGACACGACCAGCATACTGTCACATACCTTGAACAAGTCTGTCTGGATGGTGTTATTCTGTTGTTTTGGATTGCCCAACTGCGTCTTTGTATCATCCACATCCTTCTGTGTAAATTGCAGACTGATACTTAGCTTACCGGCCGGCAGGCCGTCAGCTATTGTTGTCATCATCTGTCGTCAGTTACAAAAATTTCAATCATCTTCTTCTCCAAAACTACAATTCTGACTGACTTCAAACTTGGTATACAGCTTCTTTATGATGATGTCAACAAAAGTTAGTGAAATTATTTGGATCCGGATCTGATTCTGGATTTGGTGCGACTTTGAAAAATTTCCCCATTATAAGTGATAGGAAGTGGATCGATATAATAACTGAGTAAATATAAATGATATACAGTGTAAATTTCTACAGTCCAGCAGTGATGGGGAGATGACCAAAACATAATGGCCACATGCTGATCAGGATCTTCTTCTGGATCCGGGAACTTACAGAAAATTTAACATGGGCTCTTATGGGGAAAACAGTTCAATCGTCTTTTTCTCCCAAACTCCAGTTCTGATTGACTTCAAACTTGGTATACAGCTTCTGTATGATGATGTCAACACAAGGTATTGAAATTATTTCGATCCAGATCTGATTCTGGATTTGGTGCGACTTTGAAAAATTTTCCCATTATAACAGATAGGAAGTGGATTAATACAATAAATCTGTAAGTTTCAATGATATCAGATTGGAATTTGAATTTTTTACAGATCTGATTGGAATATGAGCAAAACATGGGCTATTTCTGTAATATAATAAATACACATGACTGGGTGATACTAAATGGCATCTGGATACATTTCCCAAAGTTTTTAATTTGGCCGATAAGCTACAGGGCCATTGGTCCTATTTTTAACTTTTGCAGCTCCCTTGTAAGTTATCCGTTGTAGTGTTTGCTTTACCCATAACTGTATTGATAAATCCATGAAAAATGTCTTTCTTTTGTGTTAGCAGTTGATCAAACATTTCCTTTTACTTTTGAAGCAGTCCACTTACCTGTGTAGTGACACAGACTCATCCTCAGGTGAGTTTCTGCTCTGTTCTTCAGGAGTATTTTAGCTAACACTAGCTGTGGTTGTAGCCCGGCTGGCGGTGATGTTGTCCCGGCTAGCAATGGTTCAATCCCGGCTAACAGCGATGTATTCCCGGCTTGCGGTGTTTATAACCCGGCTGGCGGTGGTGTTATCCCGGTTAGCTGTGATTATCGCCCGGCTAGGTATGGTGCTGTCACGGCTAGCTGTGGTTGTAGCTCGGCTACCGGTGGTGTTATCCCAGCAAGCGGAGGGTGTAGTCCGGTGTGACATAATTTTTTTACCCTGTAAGAATTGTGCGCATGCTCCCATCCGACTGCGGTCAAGCCAGCGGACGTTCGTTTTTCCGTGGTCAAAACAGCGGACACTAAGGGGCCGTTTACACGGCGTCGGATTCAGTCGACTCCGGGAAGATTTCATGGCGGATTAGCCTTCTGTTAACATGGAAACGGTGCCTAGAGTGCCTGAATCCGGAAACTTTTGATACCAGGGTCCAGGGTGGAACGTTATCGATACGCTCCGCATTTCAGCTCCGTGTTAACGTGAATCGGAGCGTTCCGGGGTAAAATATGACGTCACCGCATGCGCGTGCAGCCAAGACCCGCCAGTTAACCCACTCCAGGCCAATTGGTGGCGGTAATGCGCCTCCAAGCTGGTTTGCCAGCCTCTATGACACAATAAAGCTGCAGAAAAAGAAGAAACAACCACAACAACAATGGCCGGTTTCAGAACAACATACGTGCTGCTAACTGTGCTCAGCTCGTCTGTCCAGACAAAGAAGTCCTGCGTCTTTGTACGACCACTCGCCATTGTTGTTTGTAAATAGCGTTGTCCGCCTCGTCTTCTTCTTCTCCTCATTTAAAGGCTGTCTAAACCGGAAATCGTTTGTGCGCAGGCACGTGTTTTACCACCACTGTTTCACTACAGCTCTACATCGCCAGCTACTGGTCTGGCATGGCCACTACAGCGTATTCAGCCGTTCTCGCGGACTCATGTTAACGCAGATCGTTATCATAGCGGCTTCGTCTTAACGCGGAATAATTTTATAACGCAAAGGAGAAATCTTTGCGTAGTGTTGCCGTGTAAACGTAGTCTAAAGTTAGCGCACCTGCGTATCCTAAGCATTCCAGTAAATGCATTCAAACGGTCCCGAACCGGCGAACAGGCAGTCTGATTTCCGGTTTTTAAAATAAGATGTTAGAAGCAGTAAATGAAGAATATGTGCTATCCAGTAGCGGCTGGTCGTCTTTCAGACAGGGGAAGCTCATTGTCGGCTTACATCGCAAAAAAAAAAAAAAGTCATGTTATTTAAACATACATTCGGCCCTCCGTTCCTTTTTAAGAAAATGCTCAGTGACCTTATCATACACAGTAGGCGTCTTTTCCAGGGACTGCACCAGTGTCCTCTCTGCTCAGATTGCCTTGGCCCAGTGTGTTGTGGGTGTAAGACTTCAGCCTTTTTAAACTACAGATGCTCCTTTCACTGCGACCTAGCCGACAGTATGATTGATTTAACTATCTACAAAACGATATTAAACTCGAACAAGAAATGATTAAATTATGTGACTGAAACAAGAAAACAGTGAAATTATGTTAAATTGAAACAAAAAAAGTACAATGAGTGCGTTTTATTTACAGTGCAAGAAATGTACAAGTAATTTCGTAGTGGTTTCTCTGATTTCACAGCAGAATGTGTGACGGTGTTAAACTGAACTGTGTCAGTGAAGGAGGAGATCTGAAAACAGCTGTCAATCAAACGGGATTCACCCTTTCAACCGATCCTCCAATCAGCACGTGAGATTCTGGCGTCCAGCCCGGCCGAGCTCCGCCCACAGCTCCATTCACCCCCAGAGACGGCCGGCATCCGGGGGCGGGACAACATCGTGGCATTTATCCAATTACCGTCCACTTTAGAGGCAATGAAAAAAACTGTTCCACTCAGTCCCATTGAAGCCCACAGACGCCCACAGTCTACGGACAAATGCACTGAGCAGAGATGGATGAGAAAACAGAGACACGGGAATGGAGGAGAAGTGAACAACATGGCGCCCGTTGATTTGTGATAAAGCTGATTTGAACAAACTCATCTTTAAGATGAACGTGTTCTAACACATTTGTAGTCAATAAAATGTCAACACAACAGTACATATTTAACCATTTAATTTTCGTAATTTTAGGGGAAGCCGGGCTTCCCTTGCAGTCTATGAGAAATCGCCACTGGTAAGATGACTATATTACATTCTATCCCACCTTAATAAGCTGTTCCAATATATGTTTTTAATGTTGGTATGCCAAGAGGAAAGAACTCTAATATCAGTCAGTCATAAGGATTTCACACCAACACTTACATTTAATATTTGAAGTGTGTGCACTTGGCATCAAGTCTTAACCTGAGAGCAAAAAAATTACATAAATGATAGAGAGGATTTTGGATATACTGTATATATGTGAGGAGAAGAGGGTAGATGAGGTGAAAGTGTTAGGAGATGTAATAACATTTCTTATTGTATCCCCTCTGTCTGTATTGATTCTACAATTGAGCACAGACATGGAGAGTTGGGATGAAATGATGCTCTGAATTTCAGTGAGAAAGAATGAGCTGCTGCGGTGTGGGTTTGTTAAAGGTGGTACTTGAACAGGATGGTGAAGAAAAAAGACAAATATGAAAGGTGGAGAAACACATACTGGCCCAGTCATCATCTCATAATATCATCTGAACATCCTTTGTACTCAGAAAACAAAGAAGTCCAAGGCAGCCCCTATTATGCACTGTATTATTGGGACTGTTGTAACAGTACCCTGTCTACTTTATATTATGCTTTTTGGATTTACAAACTATAAGTTACTAAGACTCCAGGCCTGAATGATGAGGCCAACATTTCACTGTGTTCACTGACTTGCAGGAGGATTTACATGTCCACTCTAAGTCCTGTTTTTGGCCACAACTCCAAGTATAAAATTCCTCTTGGTGGGGGGGGGGGGTAGACCAATACAAGAGGGTTGACCTATATGACCTTAATGAAGAAAAAAAAAAAGTTAGAACCAAACAAGAGGGTTGACCTATATGACCTTAATGAAGAAAAAAAAAATGTTAGAACCAAACAAGACAAAAGTATTATATTTCATCCACTTTCAGTTGATCCCACATTTACGCATTTGATATCTGTCAGTTCAAAAGCTCATTTTAAAATGCAAGAAAGTCACAGTTTCTTTTTCAGCTGTAGAAGTGTCAGACTGTGAAAATACATAAATAGAAAGATGTGCCCAAAAGTTGCTGAGCTGACACCACTGCAACTTTTTCCTCTTCGTGATCTATTCAGTGTCACCAAAAATGTCTCTGCAGCTTCAACATGGTCAGACTGGTTTTTACTTTTAATACTTTTTTTTTTACTTCCATCTTGAAGAACCAGGTGAAATATGCTGCAGTAACAGGCATTTGTACCACTTGCATTGAGATGCAGTAAACTAAGCTGTTTCACACTAAAGTACATTTTGCCATACTACACTTACCATAAACTGTTACTTGGCAGTTGCAACTTCTTTTTTTTTTTCTTTTCTTTTTTAGATTTATTTTTGGGCATTTCGCTTCTTTTAGATTTAGGTGGAAAAAGAGAGGAAACAAGGAAAAGAGAGTAGTTTTAAGGCCTCAGGTTGGAACTAAACCAAGGTAGCTGAGATTAGCCTATGTGGAATATAATCAGCTGAGTGCTCCATAAAATCAAACTGACAAACATCGTATGTGTAGTCGACAACACAATTCAAACACAATGAAAAAAAGTATTTCATTTTCTATTAAGGTTAACTCAATTTCCTCTGCATTTTACCCACCCTAGAACACACACACAGTAGTCTACCTGGTATTAGCATTAGCATTAGCACACAATAGGTGTTTCTCAATACCTGTTCTTCTCTGTTCTTCTGTTTTCATTATCTCGTGTATATGTGTCTTGGGTTTCGGACAAAATCCGTACAGAGCTGACTGCTGCAGTTTGGCATTCTCATGTATTTTTGGTCAAAGAACTGAGTGCAGTGTTTTTCAACCTTGGGGTCGGGACCCCACATGGGGTCACCTAATATTTCTAGTAGTTAGTAAAAAAAAAAAAAAAAAAAAAAAAAAAAAAAAAGAAAGAAAAAAAAACTTACAAATAAAAAATGTATTGGTAAGTTGAGAGGGACAATCCCAATAGATAAAAGACATGACAAACTGAACTGAAGCACTGTGGTACTGTTTATGTGTTGAATGTTCATTGTGGTCAGTTTCAGATGCTGCAGCTGTTTCACAATTCACATTTTGAGTTCTTGTTTGTTCAGTATTAATTGTCAGCCTTGTAAATCCAAGCTGGACTGACTGTACGGATCCTGACCAAGGAAAATAAAATTCTCATGTTGTGCAGTAATCTACACCTGGCTTTTCTGCCTCCGTCCATTATAATATACATTACGTATATAGACTAAATGTTGTCTAAAATTAACATTTATTTGCAACATAGTATAGCAAACTATTACATGATCAAAAACAAATTAATTTTAGCAAAAAGATGTCTCTGTTTTGAATGTCTGGGGTCACCAGAAATATGTGAAGTTAAGATTGGGTCACAAGTCTAAAAAGGTTGGAAACCACTGGACTAGTAAAAACGGCAAGTTGATAGGATCAGTATTTTGGGAGATATTAGTAATTTTGGAATACAATAGCCTTATAATCACGTTGCTATGGCCAGAATGCTTTGACAGGACAGCTGCGGTACAGCATGCACGAATACACAACAGTATAAAAGTACCACATCTAGAACCCGTAGATCCCCACGGGTTAACACACTAGTTTCATTTATATTTTACAAACCAAACAATCTGATTGATTTATTTTCACAGCAGATGCATTCACTTAGTGGCACCAGTTTGACGCTGTTCAAACCTCTGAATAAAGAAAAGAAATATCTGTGGAGGTGTGTGTGATTCGGAGAACTGCCATTTAAATCCTGTTTCCTCGAACAGGTTTCAGTTTTGGTCTGAAACTTGGCACCTGTCTGTCTTTCTTTACTGTAAATCAGCCTGGTAAGTCCTGTAAATCTCCATCGTTGGATGTGAATGTGTACATACCTCATGTCAGATGCCAGCTTATCTGTTCACCTCATCAAGCCAACAGTGATGTGGGTAGACATTCATACGTCACATTTTTCAGAGATTTAATATTATTGTTTCAGTAAAGACAGGTTATTCATGCAGGTGAATGTTGTTTGGACACAGGTTTAATGTTTAAAGTAAAAAGATTTTGGTTCATGAGTTGTTTATAGTTTATACAAAGGAAGATATGTACATAAGCATTACAGTAAACTGAACTGTTACAGAAAGTCTAGTTTCTGATCATAGAATAGAATAGAATAGAATAGAATAGAATAGAATAGGCTTTATTGTCATTACACCAGTCGTGCAAAAAAATTGCAGGTGGTCTCTGCCAGCGACAGTGCAAATAACAACACAATAAGATACAAAAATATCTTTTAAGTATAAATTGTAGTGTGCAATTGAAAAATATGTGTAAAGAGATATACCGCATGAAAAAGTAGGATAAAATGTTCAAGTGCGGTAGTAGTGTAAATAATGTCAACAATGTAAACACACATGTAACTGTCACAGTGTAAACAGTGCAAATATAATAATGTAGCATATGTAAGCAGACATGTACCTGTGTAAGTAGTGTAAATAAGTGCAATTGCAACAGTGTAAACAATGTAAACCTACATGTATCAGTGTAAGCAGTGCAAATGTAACAGGGTAAACATGTGAAACGTACTTGTACTGGTGTAAACAGTGCAAAAGTAAAAAAAAAAAAAAAAAAAAGACGTAATGTAGTAAGTAGTAAAAGTAATGCAAACTAAGCTAAATTAAGACTTCTAAAACTTTTCCAAAACAAATAAAAATAGTGATTTTAAGTTTCTTTGGAATTTCAAAGTTTTTCTGACAGTCCTTTCCCTATTTGTAAAATGTTTCTCCAACCATTCATAACACATGCAGTTACTTCCCAGAACTCTCTGTGCTGTGAACCCTTAAATACCCACAACTATTGTTGTTACATCTTCCAAATGTTTTTGTTGTCTTTCCCCAGTGATTTATCACTATTTGATATATTACTGGATTTTGCATTTTACAGTGAAGATTGTGTATTTTTCTATATGTAATAACTGATCATGTAGATGTTCATTTAAGTTCAGAGTGAAGTCAAAGGTTATTAAAAACAGAAAACTGAAGAAAAAGTAACTTTTTCAGTAAATGTATCATTAACTGGACATGAAAGGAGTGTCTCCATCAACTGTTATTTATCAAAATCAAGCCCGGATTAACCATATGGGCAACTGGGCAATTGCCCAGGGGCCCGCAACCTCTGAAGGGCCCTGGGTAGCTCAGGCATAACGAAAATATCTGGTTTCTTATTTATTTTTTGTGAAAAAGGAGGACACTTCCCTCTCTTTCTAATGTAGTGGATCAATTTTAGATTATACTGATGCTAATGTGTTTTGTTTTCATATCATATGCAAATGAGTGGCCTTGACAAGAGGCTATAGTGGTGCACTTGTAGTTCTACGAGCATTTACATATTTGTACATCAAAATGCATTTGATGATAGATATTTAAGTATGGGGTATATTTACATATATTCCTGGAACTTTTTCTGTATTTTGCCAGATTATAGGGATCCTGGGGTTGTGATGATGGGGCCCTTGAATATTGTTGCCCAGGGTACAATGAAGTGTTAATCTGGCCCTGATCAAAATACATGGGTTTTACTGGTGAATCAATGTTGTAGAAGATGACGGTGTTTCCATGGTAACTATGGAGCCTCAGAGCATCCAAATGGGTCATATCTGATGACCATGAAAAGACGACAAACTGCATTTTACACCAGTTATTTGTATGTATTGATAGGATTAGTGGATCAACAGGTATTAAACAGTTTAGATCAGTAGATGGTTTTGGGTTTAGGCCTTTATAAGTTCAAATACCGGTCTGTAGTCCACAGGTGCAGCAGAGGAGAGCCATTCTGTGATTTCATTCAGAGCAAAAGACAAACTGAATATTCAGCAAAGCAACACTAATTTAATGAACCAGACTTAATTTTTTATGTACTCTGTATTTACATGAAGTTGTTATTTCTCTTTGGAGTACTTTTTCATTCATGTGTACTCACTTTACAAAACACTGACAATATTAATCCGACAGATGTGCTGATTTTTGTCTTTCTGCAGGGTGCTTTTGGGGTGATTTCATGTACTCAATTTCAGGTATGCATGGCTACAGAAACACTGGGAAATTAAATAAGGAGATGCTACGAAGACTCCAAGACACACAGTGTAGTGAACAGTATGTGTGTGGGCATGCTTACATGTTTAGCACAGTTAGACCTCTGTTACTGAGATAGATACCTCTAACATCAGGAGGCAGGGGGACTCATCAGTCTCAGGATTTGTGGATGCGGGGACTCTTGGGGGGTATGCAGGTTTCTACTGGTCCCTGTAGATTTGAGGAGCCTAAAGTTGTGGGAGCACCTCCATCAGCCTCAGTCCCATAGGGCGGTGGTATCCTCTGGGGGTTGGCAGCACCTGCTATAGTAACTTTAAGCAAGGCACCTGCAAACATGTGCCTCGGAGCAGCCTCTAAAAAATGAACCAGCTACAGTTAGGGACAGATAAGACAATTTAGAGAACAGACTTTACGTGAATATTTAATCTATCATCTTTACTTTGGGAGAAAAAAAAAGACTTACCTAGTGGCTGTCCTCATTTCATAATTATTTTAGAACAGAACAATACAGAGGAAGTGGTTAAAGAAGCACTTTAGCTCCTGTTGTTACTTTGTTTTGTCTTGTTTTGTTTGATTTGGTGCATAGGTTATGTGTGTATTTATTTATTCCCTCATCTTCCATTTCCCCTTTCGGGAACTTATAATATATACATATGCATCTCATTATACCTTGTTAGAAATGTACTTGTATTTGAAAAACCCCAATTAAATAAAAACATTTTTTTGATTGATTTCCAGTAAACTACAAATGTACAAGCTCATTAAAAATGCAGTGTAGCAACTGGAAGGATTTATGAGTTTACACGTCATACCTGCTCAGCAGTCTGTAAAATAGTGAGGCTATGTTACAATAAACAGGACTAGACCCGTGAGGATCCACAGGTTCAAGATGTGATAGTTTTTATGCTGCTGTGTATTTGTGCATGCTGTACCAAATTTCTCCAGCAGTCACCGCCAAAGCATTCCGGCCATAGCAATCGTGATTATAAGGCTATTGTATTCCACAATTACTAATGTCTGCCAAAATACTGGTCCTATCAACTTGCCGTTTTCGCTAGTCTGTGCCTTGACCAAAAATACATAAGTATGACAAACTGTAGCAGCTCTGTATGGATTTTGTGAGAATCCCCAGACACACACACACACACACACACACACACACACGCACACAGAGGACACTTGGCTTTTATAATATAGATGTACCCAGGGTGCGATTTGTTGAGGGGGAGGGGGGAATCAACGCCCCCCCCCCCCCCCCCCCCCGGCTTTTACTTCTGGGGGGGGCAACCAACCAACTGAAATAACAGGCAGGTTCTGACAGTTTTCTTACACCTATATCCTACATTACTGGCACTAACGTTCACCTGAACCGAACTGTCAGCAGGCTCAGAATTTGCAAACGTCCCCATGCACTGGGGCGCCGTAAAGGGGGGGATGGGGGGTAAACGTGACAAATTCATGGCCCCAGCATTTGTGTGTCCAGTGGACACAGGATAGAAGTTGTGAAAATTTTGTGTAAGAGCCGCTGTATAATAGAGGAATGGAAACCAGGAGTTGGACACTGAAAGTATGTAAAGTTTCAATTTTGATTCAGGCCAGCATTTGTTACGTTAGTTATGGACTGCACCCCCACATACAAACTGCCCCCCGACAAAAAAGAAACAAACAAACAAACCCCCCCGCCCCTCTGTTTTTCTGACAAATCACACCCTGGATGTACCTCCCCTTTTGCTACTTAGGGTCAAGGTAAAGAAATAGGAAAACAGCCCTCAGCTATGGAGACTAAGAGAAAGAAGGGGAATAAATCGTAATAAATTGTGTAGGAACAACAATAGATAGAAAGTGGCAGGAGGTAAGGTGCACTGAAATGTATTCACGTCTGTGCAACCATTTGACCCATAAATGAAAATCAGAAATATGCACCTGTTCGTGAATACGCCGCTAAATCTTGATGACTAATAGAGATGTTCTAGCATTAATGGCAGTGCGATATGGCATCTGAGGAACAAAGGAGGAGGAGGTGAAGGACTCAGCATGCCTGCACAGTCCAACACATGCTGTGTAACTAAACACATCCTTGCCAATCACCCAAAATCTGGCTGCGAAAAGTGAAAGCATAACCTTGCCTTTTTGTTGATGTATCATGATAATATGGTTTTGTGATTTCACTAATTAAGTTAATGACACAGGCAGAAGTCACTGACCCGCTCATCAACCGAACGCCAAAAAATGCTGGTCTTTTCTTTGCTGTGCGAAATGAATGAGGCACTTAAACAGAGCTCTGTGCCTGGTTTGTTTTTTTATTCATTTATTTAATTAGAACGCATTTGTTTCAGTCCATTAGTCCGACCTTCATTACCTTTACATAATGGTTTGCAGATGGTGTAACGGCTCTGTTGTAACATATCATTTTAAAGTCTTTTTTGCCCGTCAGTATTTTAAATGTGTAAACGTGACCTCAGCATGATGCCAGCTTGATGTGCAGGTACGTACAACATTAGCCAATGAAAGCACAGACACACAGAATGTCAGTCACTGACAGCGTAGGCACACAGAACATCAGCCAATGAGAGCCCAGGTACACAGAACGACAGTCAATGACAGCGGAGACACACAGAATGTCAGCCAATGAGACCACAGGTATACAGAACATCAACCAATGAGAGCGCAGGTTCACAGAACATCAGCCAAACATCAGCCAATGACAGAGCAGGCACACAGAATGTCAGCCAATGAGAACACAGGTACACAGAACAGCAGCCAGTGAGAGCCCAGACACACAGAATGTCAGCCAATGACTGCGCAGGCACACAGAACGTCAGCCAATGACAGCGCAGGCACGCAGAATGTCAACCAATGACAGTGCAGGCACGCAGAATGTCAACCAATGACAGCGCAGGCACGTAGAACGTCAGCCAATGAGAGCACAGGCACGCAGAACGTCAACCAATGACAGCGCAGGCACGTAGAACGTCAGCCAATGACAGCGCAGGCACACAGAACGTCAGCCAATGACAGCACAGGCACACAGAATGTCAGCCAATGAGAACACAGGTATACATAACATCAGCCAATGAGAGCGCAGGCACACAGAACATCAGCCAATGAGAGCCAAGGTACACAGAACATCAGCCAAATGTCAGCCAATGAGAGCGCAGGTTCACAGAATGTCAGCGAATGAAAGCGCAGGTACACAGAACATTAGCCAATGAGAGTGCAGGTTCACAGAACATTAGTCAAACATCAGCCAATGACAGCGCAGGTACAAAGAACGTCAGCCAGTGAGAGCGCAGATTCGCATAATGTCAGCCAATGAGAGCGCAGGTTCAAAGAAACAAACATCATTCAATGACAAATAACAAAATAACTGGTTGTTACTGATAATATTTGAGTTCAATTTTGACAATAGGGCTTATACATATTTTTATGCTCTTGTTGTCAGGTGTGAGATCATACTTGCTCAGCAACCCAACCTGCCAAACTAGTAGAACAATTCAAATAAAACAGAGACGCTTTCTTCAGTAACATGAATCGAGCAGTGTTAAACTAGACCTGACCCTCCCTTTTCAGACTTCAAACAATGGTACGCTGGTTAAGTGTGATTAGTTGTATTTTGATACGTGACCCAATGGGCACGTGCCTAAACTTCCTGGTAAGGGAGTTTCTTATTTCAGTAATCCTTCTTTGTTTGAAAGTGTGCCGTGAATTCTTTCATTTTTACCTTTACCGTCAGTCATATGTGAACTGTGCTTTGACCTACAAACACCTCCACTTTTGCAGACACTGGGTTGGTTAAAAGACAAAACATGAAACAATTATTAAGAAAATACTGTGTTGCAGGATTTTTTTTAACCTTGTAAAGTGATTATTTTAACCACCCAAATAGTCTAGCTACAAGAAAAGTAAGTTTGATGAGGTAATCTACATGACTGAAAAGAAAATTTCTCATTCCAATAATGATGTATATATTTAATATAATACATAATATTTAATATTTAATAAAATTTAATATTCAAGAAATGTTTTGTGAAAGAGAGGGAGGCTATGATTTACGGGGAAAATTAAATTTAAAGATTCATAAAGTATACACTACATTAAAAAGTTTCTGTATCACCATTTGTGGAGTAAAACTGTGGAACAAATTGTGTGTGGAGATAAAATATCAAACATAATTCAGTTTAAAAAAAGATATAAAGAATTGATTCTTGAGAGGTACAGTATTTAATAATGACAATGAGGCCTGTTTGTTTATGAATGATGTTGTACTGATAAATCTGCTGTAATTATTGAAGAAAATGTTTGATTTGTTGAGTCTTTGTATGACTGTACTGACATGAACATACTGTTGTGGATTATTCACTTACTGTATTATGGATTGTTGTGGTTTGATGCTAAAATTAGGGAAATAGTATAGGCTGATTGTTGTATTAAGTTAATGATAAAGGTGTAAAAGCACTGAGGGGTAGGATTAAATAAGTTTATACTTCTTCCTACTCCTTTTCGACCATGCAATACTCAGACTTGTATGTGCTTGAAGATAGATTCTGTCCATTTAAATGTTATTTTGTTTATGTCTTAATTTGCTTTGTTTTGTCTTATTTTTCTTTGCATGTTCGAAATAAAATAAAATAAAATAAAAATAAATAAATTTTTTTAAAAATCATTGCATAAGCAGGAAGATAGAAATCTTGTCCAGAAAATACATTTTTCTGGCTATTTCTGTGATAAAATTGTGCAAAAATCCATTAAAAAGAACTGCTTTCATTTGTATCCATCTATACCTGCATTTATAATACATCTTTACAGTTCAATTTTATTTTAAAAGGATATAATTTACTCACTATTAAATAGTTTTTTTTGATTTGAGAAAATCTAAATCGGGATGTGTAGGAATGTGTGGTATTGTTTTTCAGTGTGCAGAACAAAAGCTATTAAACAGAAAGTACTTCACATGACCTGTTACTGTAAATCCAACCTTCCTCCTGATTTCCTTGAACACATTGAAGAACCAGTTGTGTCTCCCAGTGACAGATTCCATAGTTGGGTATATAAGGAGGATGCATCTGAGGTGATGTAGGACTGCAGCTCCACAGAGATACAGAGGTCGACTGGGAAGTGCAAACAAAGAGGCATCATGAAAGCTGTCGCAACCTTCTTGCTGGTGATTTGCTGCATAGCCATCAGCCATGGTATGTTATTTTCTGATGACACAATTTACAGTTTATTTCTTCAAAACTGTGTTGTTTTCTTATAATAGATGTTGCAACACACTTCAGTAATCATGTGTTTTTTCCTGCACAGCCTGGTCGTGTAAGGAGGCTCCACGTCTGTATAATGTAGAACAGATTGATGCAGGGAATGGTATGGTGGTTGGAAGAGACCGCTACAACCGCGGTTACTTCCTGGCAAGAAACTCCTGGTATTCCTTGGGCTCAACCTACTTCAAGCACCTGACTGTTGGACCTGCAGGACTATGGGGTGTTTCCACAACAAGCAAAGTCTACAAATACATTGCAGGCAACTTTGTTCAGGCCAATGGTACTATATTATATTATTAGGGGCTCGGGCATCGACACGAGCACCTCTCCCCCATTGCAAAGCAATGGGAGAGAGGTGCTCGTGGCGAAGCCACGAGCACCTATTGTTCTTCCGCTCGTTTATTAGGGGCTCGGGCATCGACACGAGCACCTCTCCCCCATTGCAAAGCAATGGGAGAGAGGTGCTCGTGGCGAAGCCACGAGCACCTATTGTTCTTCCGCTCGTTTATACTTATTTTTATTTTTCATCTTCCGCCACTTTTTTGTCCGTTAATGCGGCCCGAACCGCTGGAAAGACCCCTGCAAATTATACATTAAAACGTGCGGTTTCATCGGGAATAGCGGGCTATGTATTTTTCGTAGAGATTCGTGAATTTTTCGCAGACTTATTCGCAAAAAACATGCGAAAAAAGTCCCATAGAAATGAATGGGGAGAGGAAAAAATCTGCCAGAAAAGTCCACTTTTTTCCAGACACTACTACTTCGCCATACTTTCACCTACAGACTTCATTTAAACTTCAAAACGCAGGCATTTTTGTCCTCTCCGCACGAATGTACTTTGTATGAAGATGGGGTTTACGGTTTTCTATAGGTGAGTCTTCAAAAACCCCTGGGTTGAGTGAAAATTCTCAAAATTTCCTGAGTTAGAGTGGGTGATGTCATCACACTAGAGTGTGAGAGCAGAGAAAATTCAACTGAAAATTCTCTGAATAAATCGCCCTCCCGGCCAAACCATAGATCGCAGGTGAATGATCTTTTCCAAAAACGTAGCCATGTTTCCTGGGCTTCATATGAATCCATGTTTGAAGACCTAGCTCTTTTTAAAGTGAAATGACAGGCACTAGTTTGGAGGCAAGTCCCTTCTTTCCCCCATTAACTCTCCATTGTAGCGGGTTCCTTCTTGTCTTGGTCAGTTGACTGTTTTTACACTGCTCTAACTCAGTCATTTCTCACAGGACGTGAAAAAAACCTACATCTGTGTGTTCCCCAGGTCCTTCTGACGCTCACGGTCATTTCGGTTTTCACCTATGTTTACGGTTTTCCCATAATTAGCAGTTTTCCGGGACCTGTTCTGAGTGCCTCACTCAGTCTATTCCTGCTGCTCTGTGTGTCTCTCTCTCTCTGTGTGTGTCAGTGCAGCGCCGTTGCTGCGGCAACAGCCCCACTGCTCTGTGTCCCAGGTGTGTCCAATAAACCGAATCAGTCTGACATGTTTCTCCTCCCATAGCAACCCTGGAGAGTCCATAGCAACGCTGTGTGTGTGAGAGACAGTACTGATACTACTACTAATACTAGTACTGCTGTTACTACTATGATTACTACTACTACTACTACTACTACTACTAAAAATACAACTACAACTAAAAATGTTACTAATACTACTACTACTACTATTAAAATATTACTACTACTACTACTACCACTACTAAAAATACCACTACTACTATTACTACTACTACATATAGTACTATTACTGTAACTTCTACTACTTCTCCTTCTCCTCCTATTACTGATAGAACTGATTCAAACTGATTCTCTCTCTCTCTCTCACACACACACACACACACATACACACTCACACACACATACACACACTCACAGCTCTTCAGTTCTCAGCTGCAGACAGAGTATAGAACACAGACAGTTGAAGCTCAGGTGTCAGGTGATCAGCATCAGCCAATCAGGTCACACATGACAATATCTAATGAATACAGTCTCCTGTCATGTCTGCTGTGTTTCTCCAACATTTCTCAGTGTCATTGTCCAGCTACATGCTGCTTCAGCCTGAACATGGACTCAAACTGGCATGCCCCCCCCACCACCACCCCCGACCCCCGAGCCCCTCTCACGATTTCCGCGTGTGGAAATTGTCTAGTTATTAGGGGCTCGGGCATCGACACGAGCACCTCTCCCCCATTGCAAAGCAATGGGAGAGAGGTGCTCGTGGCGAAGCCACGAGCACCTATTGTTCTTCCGCTCGTTTATACTTATTTTTATTTTTCATCTTCCGCCACTTTTTTGTCCGTTAATGCGGCCCGAACCGCTGGAAAGACCCCTGCAAATTATACATTAAAACGTGCGGTTTCATTGTGACTCGTGTGCTATGTTATTTTCGTAGAGATTCGTGAATTTTTCGCAGAGTTATTCGCGAAAAACACGCAAAAAAAGTCCCATAGAAATGAATGGGGAGATGAAAAAATCAGCCAGAAAACTCCACTTTTTTCCAGACACTACTACTTTGCCATACTTTCACCTACAGACTTCATTTAAACTTTAAAACGCAGGCATTTTTGTCCTCTCCACACGAATGTACTTGGTATGAGGATGGGGTTTACGGTTTTCAATAGGTGAGTCTTCAAAAACCCCTGGGTTGAGTGAAAATTCTCAAAATTTCCTGAGTTAGAGTGGGTGATGTCATCACACTAGAGTGTGAGAGCAGCGAAAATTCAACTGAAAATTCTCTGAATAAATCGCCCTCCCGGCCAAACCATACATCGCAGGTGAATGATCTTTTCCAAAAACGTAGCCATGTTTCCTGGGCTTCATATGAACCCATGTTTGAAGACCTAGCTCTTTTTAAAGTGAAATGACAGGCACTAGTTTGGAGACTCATCCCTTCTTTCCCCCATTAACTCTCCATTGTAGCGAATTCTTACTTGTCTTGGTCAGTTGACTGTTTTTAAACTGCTCTAACTCAGTCATTTCTCACAGTATATGAAAAAAACCTACATCTGTGTTTTCCCCAGGTCCTTCTGACGCTCACGGTCATTTCGGTTTTCACCTATCTTTTACGGTTTTCCCATAATTAGCAGTTTTCCGGGACCTATTCTGAGTGACTCACTCAGTCTATTCCTGCTGCTCTGTGTGTCTCTCTCTCTCTGTGTGTGTCAGTGCAGCGCCGTTGCTGCGGCAACAGCCCCTCTGCTCTGTGTCCCAGGTGTGTCCAATAAACTGAATCAGTCTGACATGTTTCTCCTCCCATAGCAACCCTGGAGAGTCCATAGCAACGCTGGGTGTGTGAGACAGTACTGATACGACTACTATTACTTTTACTACTATGATAACTACTACTACTACTAAAAATAAAACCACTACTACTGAAAGTACTACTACTATTACTAAAAATACGACTACTATTACTACTACTACTAATAAAAATACTACTACTACTACAAATACTACTACTACTATGAAAACTACTTCTACTACTACTACTACTAAAAATAATACTACTAGTATTACTAAAAATACTACTACTACTGCAAATACTACTACAACTACTACTACCACTACTACTAAAAATACTACTTCTATTACTACTTCTCCTTCTATTTCTCCTCCTTTTACTGATAGAATAAACTGATTCAAACTGATTCTCTCTCATACACACACACACACACACACGCACACACACACACACACACACACACACACACACACACACACACACAGAGTATAGAACACAGACAGTTGAAGCTCAGGTGTCAGGTGATCAGCATCAGCCAATCAGGTCACACATGACTACAACTAATGGGGAGAGGAAAAAATCTGCCAGAAAAGTCCACTTTTTTCCAGACACTACTACTTCGCCATACTTTGACCTACAGACTTCATTGAAACTTTAAAACGCAGGCCTTTTTATCCTCTCCGCACGAATGTACTTGGTATGAGGATGGGGTTTACGGTTTTCAATAGATGAGTCTTCAAAAAACCCTGGGTTGAGTGAAAATTGTCCAAATTTCTTGAGTTAGAGTGTGTGATGTCATCACACTAGAGTGGAAGAGCAGTGCAAATTCAACTGAAAATTCTCTGAATAAATCGCTTTCCTGGCCAAACGATACATCGCAGGCAAATGATCTTTTCCAAAAACGTAGCCATGGTTCCTGGGCTTCATATGAACCCATGTTTGAAGACCTAGCTCTTTTTAAAGTGAAATGACAGGCACTAGTTTGGAGGCTCATCCCTTCTTTCTCCCATTAACTCTCCATTGTAGTGGATTCCTTCTTGTCTTGGTCAGTTGACTGTTTTTAAACTGCCCTAACTCAGTCATTTTTCACAGTACGGGAAAAAACCTACAACTGTATGTTCCCCAGGTCTCTCTGACGCTCACGGTCATTTCAATTTTCTCCTATCTTTTACGGTTTTCCCATAATTACCAGTTGATTGGGACCTGTTCTGCTCCAGTATATGCCTATTCCTGCTGGTCTGTGTGTTAGTTTCATTCTCTGTGTGTCAGTGCAGCGCCGTTGCTGTGGCAACTACAACTACTACTACTATTAAAAATACCACTACTACTACTACTAGTACTAAAAATACTACTAAAGATACTACCTCTACTACTAAAATTACTACTACTACTAAAAATACTACAATTACTTCTATTACTACTACTAATGGTGACGTCCGTCAGCCGCCAAACTTTGGCACTCAGCTTGTCCATATAAAGTGAATGGGGGTTCAGAACACAGAATTCCCCTCCGGCCATTAAGTCTTTGGCAACGTCGAACCGACATGCCCCCCCGACCCCCGAGCCCCTCTCACGATTTCCGCGTGTGGAAATTGTCTAGTTTTTCTTCATCTTCCGGACACTTTTTTGTCCGTTAATGCGGCCCGAACCGCTGGAAAGACCCCTGCAAATTATACATTAAAACGTGCGGTTTCATCGGGAATAGCGGGCTATGTATTTTTCGTAGAGATTCGTGAATTTTTCGCAGACTTATTCGCAAAAAACATGCGAAAAAGGTCCCATAGAAATGAATGGGAAGAGGAAAAAATCTGCCAGAAAAGTCCACTTTTTTCCAGACACTACTACTTCGCCATACTTTCACCTACAGACTTCATTTAAACTTTAAAACGCAGGCATTTTTGTCCTCTCCGCACGAATGTACTTTGTATGAAGATGGGGTTTACGGTTTTCTATAGGTGAGTCTTCAAAAACCCCTGGGTTGAGTGAAAATTCTCAAAATTTCCTGAGTTAGAGTGGGTGATGTCATCACACTAGAGTGTGAGAGCAGAGAAAATTCAACTGAAAATTCTCTGAATAAATCGCCCTCCCGGCCAAACCATACATCGCAGGTGAATGATCTTTTCCAAAAACGTAGCCATGTTTCCTGGGCTTCATATGAATCCATGTTTGAAGACCTAGCTCTTTTTAAAGTGAAATGACAGGCACTAGTTTGGAGGCTCATCCCTTCTTTCCTCCATTAACTCTCCATTGTAGCAGGTTCCTTCTTGTCTTGGTCAGTTGACTGTTTTTAAACTGCTCTAACTCAGTCATTTCTCACAGTATGTGAAAAAAACCTACATCTGTGTGTTCCCCAGGTCCTTCTGACGCTCACGGTCATTTCGGTTTTCACCTATCTTTTATGGTTTTCCCATAATTAGCAGTTTTCCGGGACCTGTTCTGAGTGACTCACTCAGCCTTTTCCTGCTGCTCTGTGTGTCTCTCTCTCTGTGTGTGTCAGTGCAGCGCCGTTGCTGCGGCAACAGCCCCTCTGCTCTGTGTCCCAGGTGTGTCCAATAAACTGAATCAGTCTGACATGTTTCTCCTCCCATAGCAACCCTGGAGAGTCCATAGCAACGCTGGGTGTGTGAGACAGTACTGATACCACTACTATTACTTTTACTACTATGATAACTACTACTACTACTAAAAATACAACCACTACTACTGAAAGTACTACTACTATTACTAAAAATACGACTACTATTACTACTACTACTAATAAAAATACTACTACTACTACAAATACTACTACTACTATGAAAACTACTTCTACTACTAGTACTACTAAAAATACTACTACTAGTATTACTAAAAATACTACTACTACTACTACAACTACTACTACCACTACCACTAAAAATACTACTTCTATTACTACTTCTCCTTCTACTTCTCCTCCTTTTACTGATAGAATAAACTGATTCAAACTGATTCTTTCTCATACACACACACACACACACACACACACACACACACACACACAGCTCTTCAGTTCTCAGCTGCAGACAGAGTATAGAACACAGACAGTTGAAGCTCAGGTGTCAGGTGATCAGCATTAGCCAATCAGGTCACACATGACAATATCTAATGAATACAGTCTCCTGTCATGTCTGCTGTGTTTCTCCAACATTTCTCAGTGTCATTGTCCAGCTACATGCTGCTTCAGCCTGAACATGGACTCAAACTGGCATGCCCCCCCCACCACCACCCCCGACCCCCGAGCCCCTCTCACGATTTCCGCGTGTGGAAATTGTCTAGTTAGGGGCTCGGGCATCGACACGAGCACCTCTCCCCCATTGCAAAGCAATGGGAGAGAGGTGCTCGTGGCGAAGCCACGAGCACCTATTGTTCTTCCGCTCGTTTATTATTATTATTTTTCTTCATCTTCCGGACACTTTTTTGTCCGTTAATACGGCCCGAACCGCTGGACAGACCCCTGCACAATATACATTAAAACGTGCGGTTTCATCGGGAATAGTGTGCTATGTTATTTTCATAGAGATTCGTGAATGTTTCGCAGAGTTATTCGCGAAAAACACGCGAAAAAAGTCCCATAGAAATGAATGGGGAGATGAAAAAATCAGCCAGAAAAGTCCACTTTTTTCCAGACACTACTACTTCACCATACTTTCACCTACAGACTTCATTTAAACTTTAAAACGCAGGCATTTTTGTCCTCTCCGCACGAATGTACTTTGTATGAGGATGGGGTTTACGGTTTTCAATAGGTGAGTCTTCAAAAACCCCTGGGTTGAGTGAAAATTCTCAAAATTTCCTGAGTTAGAGTGGGTGATGTCATCACACTAGAGTGTGAGAGCAGTGAAAATTCACCTGAAAATTCTCTGAATAAATCGCCCTCCCGGCCAAACCATACATCGCAGGTGAATGACATTTTCCAAAAACGTAGCCATGGTTCCTGGGCTTCATATGAACCCATGTTTGAAGACCTAGCTCTTTTTAAAGTGAAATGGCAGGCACTAGTTTGGAGGCTCATCCCTTCTTTCTCCCATTAACTCTCCATTGTAGCGGATTCCTTCTTGTCTTGGTCAGTATACTGTTTTTACACTGCTCTAACTCAGTCATTTCTCACAGTACGTGAAAAAAAACTACATCTGTGTGTTCCCCAGGTCCTTCTGACGCTCACGGTCATTTCGGTTTTCACCTATCTTTTACGGTTTTCCCATAATTAGCAGTTTTCCGGGACCTATTCTGAGTGCCTCACTCAGTCTATTCCTGCTGCTCTGTGTGTCTCTCTCTCTCTGTGTGTGTCAGTGCAGCGCCGTTGCTGCGGCAACAGCCCCTCTGCTCTGTGTCCCAGGTGTGTCCAATAAACTGAATCAGTCTGACATGTTTCTCCTCCCATAGCAACCCTGGAGAGTCCATAGCAACGCTGGGTGTGTGAGACAGTACTGATACCACTACTATTACTTTTACTACTATGATAACTACTACTACTACTAAAAATACAACCACTACTACTGAAAGTACTACTACTATTACTAAAAATATGACTACTATTACTACTACTACTCATAAAAATACTACTACTACTACTACAAATACTACTACTACTATGAAAACTACTTTTCCTACTACTACTACTAAAAATACTACTACTAGTATTACTAAAAATACTACTACTACTACAACTACTACTACCACTACTACTAAAAATACTACTTCTCTTACTACTTCTCCTTCTACTTCTCCTCCTTTTACTGATAGAATAAACTGATTCAAACTGATTCTTTCTCATACACACACACACACACACACACACACACACACACACACACACACACACACAGAGTATAGAACACAGACAGTTGAAGCTCAGGTGTCAGGTGATCAGCATCAGCCAATCAGGTCACACATGACTACAACTAATGGGGAGAGGAAAAAATCAGCCAGAAAAGTCCACTTTTTTCCAGACGCTACTACTTCGCCATACTTTGACCTACAGACTTCATTTAAACTTTAAAACGCAGGCTTTTTTGTCCTCTCCGCATGAATGTACTTGGTATGAGGATGGGGTTTACGGTTTTCAATAGGTGAGTCTTCAAAAACCCCTGGGTTGAGTGAAAATTGTCCAAATTTCCTGAGTTAGAGTGTGTGATGTCATCACGCTAGAGTGGAAGAGCAGAGAAAATTCAACTGAAAATTCTCTGAATAAATCGCCCTCCTGGCCAAATGATACATCGCAGGTGAATGATCTTTTCCAAAAACATAGCCATGGTTCCTGGGCTTCATATGAACCCATGTTTGAAGAGCTAGCTCTTTTTAAAGTGAAATGGAAGGCACTAGTTTGGAGGCTCATCCCTTCTTTCTCCCATTAACTCTCCATTGTAGCGGATTCCTTCTTGTCTTGGTCAGTTGACTGTTTTAAAACTGCCCTAACACGGTCATTTTTCACAGTACTGGAAAAAAAACCTATATCTTTGTGTTCCCCAGGTCTCTCTGACTCTCACGGTCATTTCAGTTTTCTCCTATCTTTTACAGTTTTCCAGTAATTAGCAGTTTCTTGGGACCTGTTCTGCTCCAGTCTCAGCCTATTCCTTCTGCTCTGTTTCAGTTTCATTCTGTGTGTGTGTCAGTGCAGCGCCGTCGCTGTGGAAGCTACTACTACTAGTATTAAAAATACCACTACTTCTATTACTACTACTACAAATACTAGTATTACTTTTACTTCTACTACTTCTCCTTCTCCTCTTATTACTGATAGAATCAGTTTCAATCAGTTCTCTCTCTCTCTCTCTCACACACACACACACACACACACCCTCACACACACGCACACACATGCACACACACACACACACACACACACACACACACACACACACACAAAGAGTATAGAACACAGACAGTTGAAGCTCAGGTGTCAGGTGATCAGCATCAGCCAATCAGGTCACACATGACAGTATCTAATGAATACAGTCTCCTGTCATGTCTGCTGTGTTTCTCCAACATTTCTCAGTGTCATTCTCCAGCTACATGCTACTTCAGCCTGAACATGGACTCTAACTGGTGTGCCCCCCCCACCACCACCCCGACCCCCGAGCCCCTCTCACGATTTCCGCGTGTGGAAATTGTCTAGTTTTTATTCTTCATCTTACGGACACATTTTTGTCCGTTAATGCGGCCCGAACCGCTGGAAAGACCCCTGCAAATTATACATTAAAACGTGCGGTTTCATCGGGAATAGCGGGCTATGTATTTTTCGTAGAGATTCGTGAATTTTTCGCAGACTTATTCGCAAAAAACATGCAAAAAAAGTCCCATAGAAATGAATGGGGAGAGGAAAAAATCAGCCAGAAAAGTCCACTTTTTTCCAGACACTACTACTTCGCCATACTTTAACCTACAGACTTCATTTAAACTTTAAAACGCAGGCATTTTTGTCCTCTCCGCACGAATGTACTTTGTATGAGGATGAGGTTTACGGTTTTCAATAGGTGAGTCTTCAAAAACCCCTGGGTTGAGTGAAAATTCTCAAAATTTCCTGAGTTAGAGTGTGTGATGTCATCACACTAGAGTGTGAGAGCAGTGAAAATTCACCTGAAAATTCTCTGAATAAATCGCCCTCCCGGCCAAACCATACATCGCAGGTGAATGACATTTTCCAAAAACGTAGCCATGGTTCCTGGGCTTCATATGAACCCATGTTTGAAGACCTAGCTCTTTTCAAATTGAAATGGCAGGCACTAGTTTGGAGGCTCATCCCTTCTTTCTCCCATTAACTCTCCATTGTAGCGGATTCCTTCTTGTCTTGGTCAGTATACTGTTTTTACACTGCTCTAACTCAGTCATTT
Source organism: Sphaeramia orbicularis (assembly GCF_902148855.1). NCBI lineage: Eukaryota > Metazoa > Chordata > Actinopteri > Kurtiformes > Apogonidae > Sphaeramia > Sphaeramia orbicularis. Next base: position 23,868,374 of record NC_043968.1, on the reverse strand, counting down.
CTCATAGTACGTGAAAAAAACCTACATCTGTGTGTTCCCCAGGTCCTTCTGACGCTCACAGTCATTTCGGTTTTCACCTATCTTGTACGGTTTTCCCATAATTAGCAGTTTTCCGGGACCTGTTCTGAGTGCCTCACTCAGTCTATTCCTGCTGCTCTGTGTGTCTCTCTCTCTGTGTGTGTCAGTGCAGCGCCGTTGCTGCGGCAACAGCCCCACTGCTCTGTGTGTGTCCCAGGTGTGTCCAATAAACTGAATCAGTCTGACATGTTTCTCCTCCCATAGCAACCCTGGAGAGTCCATAGCAACGCTGGGTGTCTGTTAGAGTACTGATACTACTACTAATACTACTACTGCTGTTACTACTATGATTACTACTACTACTACTACTACTACTACTACTAAAAATACAACTACAACTAAAAATGTTACTAATACTACTACTACTACTATTAAAAATATTACTACTACTACCACTACTAAAATACCACTACTACTATTACTACTACTACATATAGTACTATTACTGTAACTTCTACTACTTCTCCTTCTCCTCCTATTACTGATAGAACTGATTCAAACTGATTCTCTCTCTCTCTCACACACACACACACACAGCTCTTCAGTTCTCAGCTGCAGACAGAGTATAGAACACAGACAGTTGAAGCTCAGGTGTCAGGTGATCAGCATCAGCCAATCAGGTCACACATGACAATATCTAATGAATACAGTCTCCTGTCATGTCTGCTGTGTTTCTCCAACATTTCTCAGTGTCATTGTCCAGCTACATGCTGCTTCAGCCTGAACATGGACTCAAACTGGCATGCCCCCCACCACCACCACCCCCGACCCCCGAGCCCCTCTCACGATTTCCGCGTGTGGAAATTGTCTAGTTATCATTGCTATGATGCTTAACAAGCTACAAAATCATGAGGTTTACATTCATTTTACAAACCTGTACTTGGGTGTTTTCTTCATCTCCAGGAATCACTATGCACCAGGTGGATGCTGGAGGTAATGGTCAACTTGCAGCAGTTTCATCCAGCTTGAGCGCCACCTACTGTCTGAGAAGTAGCTATGCTCAGAGGTTCAAAGCAACATCAACCCTGAGCTGGAGCAGCTTGTCAATACGTATGAAGTACATCAGCTGTAACCAATATGGATGCTGGGGAATTGACTCTTCTTCCAGACTCTATTTTAGACAGGTTAGAAACTCTGTGAAATCTTTTTAACTCTTGATGGTGTTGCTATTATAAAAATGAACACCAAATCCAGTCTCATAACAACAATAACAATCACATGTACTTATGCTTCTTCTGACAGGTCTCACCAACTACCTGTAGCGGAGGTTCATGGAGACAGATATCACATGTGGGCACCCCGAAAATAATTGAAACGGGCTCTGACGGAACCGTCTTCTTATTGACAACAAGTGGCAAAGTCTACCAAAGGTACAATACTTCTCTTAACCATAAAAAATTCACAGATCATTACAATTTAGTATTTTCCAAACATGATTCTAAGATCAGTGTGTGATGCCTGAACATTCATTGATATTAAATTAATAGTCAGGATGTAAGTGGGTAATTTATCAGCTCATATAAAGAGTAGAAACTGCAGATTGTAATGTTAAAATACATTAAATGCTCAAGATATTTCAGACTCTTGGCACCAGTTTGAATAATGCAGCATCTAGTTGCAGTCTGTAGACATATCAGAGTATGAAAACAGTGATGCTGTTTATTATAAGACAATCATTTAGTTTAGTTTAGTTTCGTTCAAATATGCAACAAAGAAAGTTATCCTACTTACTCTTTACAAATGAAACAGATTATAAGAAAAGAAAAACCTGTACATGAAAACAAAGTATGACTTCATTTGCACATTGGAAAAGGAGTGGGAGGAAGTATAACTTTATAACGTTTCACTGATTTGCCTTTGATCTTTTCCTTCAACAGAAACGGGGTCAGCAGCGGCTGCCCTTACGGCACCAGTTGGAGTACGGTCTCAATGTGCATGCCCATCAGCCACCTGAGCTACGACCTGGGTAATCTGTGGGTTGTGACCAACGCTAAGTTCCTCCTGCAGTGCACCCACTAGTCTGTTGTGTAGAGCTGAGCCTCTGTGTGCAGTTGTCTTAAATGTAGCCCCTTTTCCCTCACATCTTCGTACTTATATACATATATATTTTATGTAGATGTTGTTCCTCTGAAGCTGTATCTGTTTTTGATTGTGACTTCACAACGGGTGAAATAAGGGAATTGGGAAACACTTTATGCAGTCGATGGGATGGATTCTCAGCATACATTGGTCTATGGTTCATTTACTTTTTTTTTTTCTTTTTTTGAGATCATTTAGTACACAACAAATCAATATCTGACCTTTGATTCTGTAATAACTAATTTCCTTAAAATTATTGCTAAAAGACAAAGTTAATCCTTGTTAAAACTTTATTACCCCATACCCCCGACGGGGAGGCAAGGAGTATTGTTTTTGGTTTGTTTTGTTTCTTTGTTTGTTTGTTAACACTTTTGCAGCAACGCCATTAATTGAATTCATACGAAATTGGGTTTATAGATTGCCAGTGACCCAGAATAGATGTGATTACATTTTGGAAAAAGTAAGTCAAACTTCAAATTTTTTATGAATTTTCTAAATCTTTTTTTCCCCATTTACTTATACTGGCCGAAATTTGTCTATGCTGTTTGTGTCTATGCTGACATCAGCACGTGCACAGACATGATGACATCAGCTGGATTGATGCCACAAAAAGTGTGTTGAATACGTGTAAGGGGAGGGGTTTGTTGTGTCTGGCACCACTTTCACTCTTCTGCAGTGATTCAGCTTCAATTCATTTGATTAAGATGAATAATAGAACCATTTGATAAGTCAACCTTTAATTCTATATGCATTGCAAAGAATCACTACTGGCTGTTATAAAGAATATAAATGATAAACTACAGTAATTGAAGGGAATTAATTGTTGTGAAGTCTGTGTGTCAACATGCAACCTCCACCTGCCAGTTGGCATATTCTTTTATTTCAATAAAGTGCAATTCAAACCAAATCACTTGACTGTTGTTGTGTTTTATAAAAATGTTAATGGCATTCTAAAACTAGTTCCCAGAAGATCCTGACATAAAATTATGAATTAAACTGGGAAATGCTGGAGGTTAATCTTAATGCATGTTTCAGTCAGGGAATGTAATTAAGTCTAAACAGGTTTTTCATAGCATTGTAATTTTTAGATAGACTATTGCTTTTTTTTTAATTTATTTTTTTTAACGTTCCTACTGCTGAATTATAATCAGTTATAGCATTAGATTCCTGTGAATGTTAAAGTTTTGTACATAAAACAAACTTTGATTAAAGAATGAGGTTGACGTCCAAATGTCACTGTAGTTTAGTTGTCATACTTCACATGTTATGTAGATTCAGTCCATCATTAGTTTAAAGCTAGCTCCTCTACTGTTTTCTATTTCTTTGTATTTTAATTGAAGCCATCTTAATTTAACATCTGACCATTGATTTGACTCAGTTTTCACTCAGGCAGCCCCAGCCAAAACAATGTTCACGTTAAAATAAGTGCATCCATAACACCATATGAATAACCAGCTTCCTTCAGCTGTGTTTGTCATATGTTGCTTTTCATCACAGATCAGTTGTGAGGCTAGTTTATTTTAACGCCCATAAAATTCAGTTTTTTTCTGTTGCTACAGTAGATTTCATTACTCTATTGTCTCAAGACTACCTCTCCATTCCATCACACATTCCATACGTACAGGGAATAACATCCAGAGAACATGGGTATTTCTTTCAGATACTAGATTGTCCGGCCATATCCTACAGTTTACCCATAAAGCACCTGTTCTGGCATGGAATCACTGTTTGATCTCCATGTACAGCTGTGGGTCTGTACCTTTAAGGCGGTACTTACAGTGCCTCCATGGACACTGTTCCATTCCATTCCATTCCTTTCCTTTCTGTCACTTTCAAAGCAGAAGGCGGCTGAGAACCAGCATAGTGCTGATGATCTGTGGAGGATCGTGTGGTCAGAGCTGAGTCATTGGCCAACGGAAGCTGCTTTTCCACTGATCCAGTTCAAGAACTAGTTCAGGACCGTTACTTACACTGCAAAAAATGCTCGAAATATGCCTAATATTACTAAATCTGGTCAAATTAGCTTATATTGAGCAAAAAAAAAAAATTATTGTCTAGAATTCTTAAAACAAGAAAAAGGTCTATCAACTAAAAAACCATACTGTACCTTAAAACTAGACAAAAATGCTGGAATTTTAGCAAACAGTGCTTAGCACAAGCAATGAAATCCCACTCATTTAAAACAGAATTACTTTAAATGAGGAATTTTAGTCTCTGACTGAGCTGGCTATAAGAACTTAAGTCTGAAAATAAGAGTAATTGCTTTCATTTCTTCAGATTATTAAATTGAGAAGTTGTGCAAGTGTATTCAGTCTTAAAATAAGGAAAACAATCTGGATCCTTTGCTGGGATAATTTGCAAAATATTGCCATACTTGTTACTAGTAAAATCTGGCTGGATATTAGCTGGAAAATCTTATTACGAAAAGTTAGATGTATTTTTTAAAATAAGAATATTTTTCTTATGTAAATATTTCTTGGCAAGCTTTTTTTCTATTTAGATGAAAAATAATATGAAATGTTCTAGAAATAAGGCTTTTTTCATTTTCTTAGAAATTACTTTTTGCAGTGTAATCTGAACTGAAAAGATGGTTCCAGAGTGGTACCAGTTCTTTGCTGGGCTACAACAGGGCTACAACCAACAACAAAAAAGCAAAAAAAAAAAAAAAAAAAAAAAAAAATCAAGCACAGTGTCCAGTCTGTCTCATACAGCTGAAGAAGATGAAAATGAGAGCTTCAGTATGGACATCAGGTCCACACTGAGGTGTAGAACTGTCTGTTGTAGCAAAAAAAAAAAAAAAAGCATTTCAAAAGGACCTGCTGTGATAAAGCTGCTCTCAGCAGGACCAACTGTGTGGATCACATGGTTACACTAATGATACATGAGGCAGCCACTAGCTGCTAATATTAGCCCCTAGCAGCCAGTGAGTGGGCCAATGTACCTGAGTGGCCTTGAACAGACAGGACCCAGTCAGAGACCCAGGAGACTGAAAACAAAACACATAGAAGAAAGATCTGGAGAAGGAAGAGGAAATGGACAATGGTGAGATTCATTGTAAAATAGATAAGAAAAACAAGATTAGGAAAATACATGAGAAAAGAGGAAAAAGGAGTTGTTGAAGGAAAAAAATAGGAGAAAAACTGGAAAAAAGTAGAGATGGAGAGAGAAAACCAGGAAAAACTGAGTGATGAACTAGAGAAGTAGAAGAGAGAAAAAGAAGGAAACCGAGGAAAAAGCTGAGAAACAATAGAAGACTTAGGGAGAAAACAAAAGAAAACAGAAAGGGAGGGAAAATGAGGGAAAGTGGAAAAATGAAAGGAGAAATCTGAGTAAACCAAAGGAAACAGAGAGAGAAAATGGGGAAAACTGGAGGAAACTAAAGAAAGCGGAGGAAAAAAAGGAGGAAAACCGAAAAAAAAAAAAAAAAAGACAGAAAAGGAGCAAAACAAAGGGTCAAAAACTGAGGAGAAAACCAAAGAAAACAGAGAAAGAAAAGGAGATTAACACTTTGTATAATCTGTCAGAATAAACCCATGAAAATATCTAAATCAAGGTGTATCATGATAAATCAAGCAGATGTCACATTCTAATTCATTCTCATTTTTCCTTTTTCAAAAGCCAAACTGACTGGGATTTTTGTCAGTCACATATTCCATTATATTTCAGAGAATAAAAGAGAATAAGAGAGCCCTCTAGTGGTGGATTAGCTACATATCCCAAGAGACTGACTCTCCATACAAGACAGTAACAGACTAACTAACACCTTACCATTAGACGTCACACTGTAAAAATAAGAAAAGTAAGTAAAATTAACATGTCAACTCTGCATACTTGGAAACTTATTTTAGTTTCATAATCATCATCTATAGCTTTACTAGATCTTAAAATTGTCAGATGCTGAGCAAAAAGGATGTGAACAAAACTATATATGTATCAAATGTTGGTTTTACTTATATTAAGTAGCTGTGATAAAGAAAAACCTCGAAAATGCTACATTTCTACAGTCAGTTCAAAATGATTTAGTGAGAGGTTTTTTTCTGCAGCTGCTTTGCTTTTAGCTGTGGGTCATGTCTTCTGCAGTTTACAACCATATCAATCAGAAATAGAGATTAAAGTTCAGCCGTGTTTAGTAAAATGTGCCTCAGATCTTTTGTATGACAGCCATAAAACTGATGCACTCGTGATGTTTATATCCTGGTTTATATCCTGTTCCCTTCATCAGAAGTCAGCTACAGCATACTTCATTGTTGCCTCAGATCTGAAGCTCATACATACACTTTGCATCCAAGGTTTGAGTGATAATGAATACTTCACCGTGCACATTGAACACCCATGGGTGATTCATCTATTTGAGTTACGGTACCAGAATATCTAATGAAACACAAACTATAAACTATAGTTAAGACATTTTCAAGGTCACTTCTACTCAAACGCATCTGATATAAAAGGTACAGATGATGATGAGGTTGAAAGTCACTGGAGCTGTAAATCACCCTGAGTGAAAAGAGGGAAAAGAAGCTGTTGAGTTGTTAGTTTGTGTGGAATAAAAGAAATTAGAGGACATTTTCCTTTGCTTTTTTTAGAGCAATTTCAGACCTTCAGAATGAAACACGTTTTTTTTTTATTGCATAGGGAATATTTTTCTGAACATCATTCAGTCGGTAACATCACATGTACAGTTTGAATTCATGTGGGACCTCTACTCATCTGATAAATGGAGATGTGTTGCACTGCATGAGACAAATGATGGTCACACCAGATACTGACTGACACCCCCGATACAGTAAAACTACCCATTTTAGAGTGGCCTTTTGTTGTGGCCAGCCTAAGGGACACCTGTGCAATAATCATAATGTCTAACCAGCATCTGGATATGCCACACCTGTGAGGTGGGTGGATTATGGATATGGGTTGTTATTATTATTATTATTATTATTATTATTGTTATTGTTATTGTTATTGTTATTGTTATTATTATTATTATTATTATTATTATTATTATTATTATTATTATTATTATTATTATTATTATTATTATTAAGTGCTCACTAATGCAGATTTAGACAAATTTGTGAACAATATTTGAGAGAAATAGGCCTTTTCTGTAGAAAAAGTTTTAGATCTTTGAGTTCCGCTCCTGAAAAATGGGAATAAAAACAAAAGTGTTGGGTTTAGATTTTTGTTCAGTGTATACAGTAAAACAAGTGTCACGGCCCAGCCTTTCTTTTTCTTAGTTTCTTTTCTAGATGCTCTAATTCTAGGGCTTGCAGATGCTCTGTCTCCTGCAATCACCTGGGGTGTGGCTATAAAGCCTGAGAGGCATTCATCCTCTTTCTCTTTCCTGCTCATTTTCGGTTGTGCTGCTGCACAGCCTTAGACCTCCTGTTCTTTTGTGTTTTGAGTTGTTTGTCATCTGGCCAGATATGGTTTCAGTTTTGGCTCTTGTCTTTTGGTTGGATTATTTTGGCTTTCTTTTATCACTTGTAATAAATTTTGGTTAACCGTATTTGTTGTGTTTAGTTGTTTTGTTATGGCTATGAGCCAGGTCATGACACAAGAGATAACTGCATGAGCAAAACATGGAACCACATACTGACACATTCTCCATGTCACCTCTAGTGGTCAGGTAACTTCACTTAAACTCAGATGACATCAGTTCTGGCAGATTTTATATGTGTCCCAGATTTGTATTTCTGCTAAAAATGCAGCTGTTTTGGTAAACTGTGCATAGGCATATAAGACCAGGAGCTGACTGGTGTTTGTAGTTTACAGTTGTGCTCCTAAGTTTACATACACAGACAGAATGTCTATGGGACGGTCTTGGATGATCCAACATGACAATGACCCAAAACACAAGGGCAAGTCCACCTGTCATTGGCTACAGCAGCAAAAAGTGAAGGTGAAGCAGTGTCCATTTCAGTCTGCTGACCTCAGTATCATTGAGCCACTTTGGGGAGGTCTCAAACATGCAGTTCATGCAAGAAAACCCAAAATCTTACAGGAACTGCAGGAGTTTTGTCAGGAAAAATGGGGAGCTATACCATCTGAGAAAGTTAAGTGCCTCATCCACATCTACCACAAAAGATTTCAGGCTGTCATTGATGTTAAAGGGACCAATACAGAGGATTAAGAACTAGGGTATGTACACTTTAGATCAGGGTCATTTGGACAGTTTCTGTTGTCAGTATGATTTAAAAAGATCAAACACATTTGTATGATAAATGGCTTCAACTAACCACTAGCCACAAGTGACAGAAAAGTTTTTGTATTATCATTCATATTCTCTGAAAAATGGCCAAAGAATCACAAATTCTGCTAGTGTAAGTAAACTTATGAGCACAACTGTACCTTCATATTTGTACATTCAGGACAATGTGACTGCTCAGAAGGAGTTCTTGCAGTCCCGAAAAACAGAAATCACTGGAGCTTAGAAAATATGTTTGTTATACAGAAACAAAACAGGAAAAATGTATCATAAAAACCACCCAAGCACAGCCAGACCCCATACAGCAGCAAATAGCTGGTATTTGGGATGCATTGTGGAGACCCTGTAGAGTAAATGTGTTGAGAGATGGGACCCTGGGCTGATGATCCATTTCACAGCAGTGCTGCGCTGCTTCCTGCGGGCTCTGCCCATAAACCATACATCACACATGTGAACCCTAACAAGCAGCTGGCCGCCAGCTCAATGCCAAATTACACCAAATTGTTTTCTTCTTGTTTCGTTGGTGAAACGAAATCACATCCTGCCGCAGATGAGAACATGAGGCACCATCATTTCTATTCAAACTGAGTGGAGCATTAGATGGAGAACTTCTCTCAGATATAAACAGGTTTATTTTGCATTCACCTGATTATGCACAGTGGATCATATTGCCTAATGCATCACCTCTCATTAATCTACTTCTCATTAATCTTACTCCATGTGTTTTTATCTCTAGAGAAATGGAAGTGAAAACGCATCTGTTACCAAAGTGGCAGTGGCAGGAGATGAGTCAATCATTTCACCAACTGAAAACAAAGCCAGTCTCTGTTTGGATAATGTTTGTTTACCAACCACATCAACTTGACTTATTATCAATAGATTCACATTTGAGGTTTGTGCATATCACTGCCAGGCTACGGTGGTCAAGTTTCATTCTATTTTTAGGTTTTAAGATGACATGAGCTGAACCTTCATTGTGTTGTGGGTCATTTAGGTGACAAAGTTGTGAAACCTGGCTGTCAGCAAAAATTCGGGATGGATTGTTTATTTTTTTGTGACTTGCTTGACTTTCTCCCATGCTACTTCACCAGTCAACAAGGCTCAAGATGAAAAATGTTTACACTATACAGAGATTTTTTATTTTATTTAATAAGAACTGGGCAGTACTGCAAAAAATGGACAAAACAGATTTTAAAGTTGTTTTGCAAAGTGTAAGTCTTCATATAATTTAAAAACTGAGGCATCCATTAAAACACCACAAGACTTCTAAGTACTATTGATCCTCTGTCCTCTGCTTTAAGGAGATGCTTTTAGAAAAGAAAAGTTGGGGGGGGGGGCGCAAAAGAGGAGGGATGATGAAGTGTTTTATTAATCAAGCAGAAACATTGGAGGGGTTAAAGAATTCACCTTGATGAGATTACAGCTTTTAATACACTCCAATGACCAACCTGTGGTCTAAATGCAATTTGCACTGAGAGTTGTCAAGGAAAGCACAAATGGAAAGGAAGGAAGGAAGAAAGAAAGAAAGAAAGAAAGAAAGAAAGAAAGAAAGAATATAAACATACATACACACACACATATATATATATATATATATATATATATATACATACATACATACATACATACATATATATATATATATATATATATATATATATATATATATATATATATATATATATATATATATATATATATATATATATATATATATACATATATACAGGGTGGGGAAGCTAAATTTACAATATTTTGAGACAGGGATTGAAAGACAGTGTATGACCAATTAGTTTATTGAAAGTCATGAGAATTTATTTGCCACAAGAAAATTGACATAATAGAAAATGTTTTTATTCTATGTGTCCTCCTTCTTTCTCAATAACTGCCTTCACACGCTTCCTGAAACTTGTGCAAGTGTTCCTCAAATTTTCGGGTGACAACTTCTCCCATTCTTCTTTAATAGTATCTTCCAGACTTTCTCGTAATAGTTTTGCTCATAGTCATTCTCTTCTTTACATTTTAAACAGTCTTTATGGACACTCCAACTATTTTTGAAATCTCCTTTGGTGTGATGAGTGCATTCGGCAAATCACACACTCTTTGACGTTTGCTCTTCTGATTACTCATATGGGCAAAAGTTTCTGAAAAGGTATGGATAATAGTGTTAGGTATGATTATGACATCAATATATGTTTGGTTTCAAAACAATTGATGTAGTGCCTGCTGAGAAAAAACAACTAAATGTTCATTGTAAATTTTGCTTCCCCACCCTGTATACATATATATATATATATATATTCTTACTTAATTTATCAACAATTCATAGGTACAGCTGACAGGTCATACTGAATGTTAACTGACAGATTTAATAACAACTCCAGTTTTCCTGACTGAAATACTGAAGCAAATACATAAAGCCACATCTGCACTATTTGAAATCTCTCTGACGGGACATTTTAGAGACAATTTGACAGATTAGTGCTGCTAAATAACACACATTTTTACTTTTAAATTCATTTTTTCATTTTTTTTCATTCATTTTTTAGTTGGGCCAAAAGGGATTATCCAAAACAAGGAGCTACTTTATATTGAAATAAATGTTGGAATGGCAATCAATTAAATTTTGCTCTCTGACGGGACATTACTGTGTTTTGACCCACATCAGCATACAGTCACAGAGCTGTAAATACTTTGTTTAATATTTTAAGTTGAGTGTTTGACTGCTTTGACAACATGCAGTGAAAAATCAGTAAAATAGATCAGACCGTTGGAAACATGGCGTCTTAGGATTTTCAGTCTTGACGGTCCAATCAATGCCGTGTCTTGCCATTCAAAAGTCACAGAGCAGTGTAAACAGGAGAAGGCGGTCACATATAACTGTTAGGAGCTTCAGCTGACTCCCTGACAACCTGCAGGCAAGTCCCAACCCGCCTCACACACACCTAAACACACACAACCACACACACTAAAATCAAAGACCAGAGGACCCCAGCAGGTACACTCAACCTCAAACCCCCACCAGCACACACACACACACAGACACACACACGCACACGCACACACACACGCACATGCACACGCACATGCACACGCACACACATTTAATGCCCATGTTGAAGCTTGGCTCTTTCTTTTGCAGGTTCCACATGTCACTTGCAGTTCATTTTGTTACATTTTTTATAGAATATCTGAACTAAATGCAACATATTCAGATTTTCACATCTAACCAGACACAATCCTCTGTGATCTGAACTTCTTTTCATTTATCTTACCTTTATCATTTGGCTGTTTTACATTTTTCAATTTTACATACTGTGTAGTAAGTACTCAGGTCATTTTGCCTTTTGACCTTCTTCCTTGGATGTGCTATTTTTGTGTTCCCTCTAAAGTTGCTCTTGACAGAAACATTAGCTAAATACCTAAATTGAAGGGAAGGGTGTAGTGTTGCTCTAAGGCATCTATAGTTTCAATTAGAATTGATTTACTTCCTTCAGAGGCTGTTCGGGTTTTAGCCAAGATGGCTCATGTTAAATCACATTTGAGGGGTCAGTTGTGCTTTGTTCCTCATGAGTCACTCAGTGAAACAGTCCCTGTAGAGGTGGTGACAACTAATATCAAAAACATCCTGGTTTAGGACGATTGGATCTTAATCTACAGGGTGTCCCATAAGTCTCCATACTTAGGAGACATAATACATATGGTTCTAACATGTATTTCTTTATATTTCTTCTTTATAGTTCTTCAGCAGTGGAGGACACGCATTGAAATGTGTTCCTGACAAAATGGCAGCCATATAGAGCATATTATATAAAATAAAAATGGTTTATGTCAAGAAACGTTTATTTTTCCTATGTATGGAGACTTATGGGACACCCTGTATAGTGACAGGGGGATGGAATGAGGAGACGTGTCTTAATCACCAAATATTATTTTTTATTTCAGAGGAAACTGTTAAAATCATGCAATGCTGTACAAGTTGAAGTTGACTTCAGAATTTTCATTTTTTTCTTTTTCACTTTATTTTTATTGTTTGATATCTGTACAATACAAAACAAACATAAGGGACATTCGGGATACATTGACCATAAAAAACCTTTGTGATTAACAATTGGTTTTAGTAATGTGACGTTGAAATGAAAATTGTTCATTTCTCCCATTTATCATGACACTGCTCTTCTTGAGTGATTTCAGGATTTTCAGGTTTTAAAGTAAATAGCTTCTTTAGTAAGTCACCATGTATATCACTGCTTTTAAATTCTGCTTTAGTGTTGCAACACAACTGCTGGTTTTGTGCTTCCTGTTCCATACACATCGTCGTATCTCAGAAGACATGCACACACTTGCTCTTCTTTTACAGAGCTCGCGTAGATGATCAGCTCTCCTTTAGGGGATTGAAAATGTAGTTGAAATCTAAAAACTTAGCTGTAGGTCATTTTAAATTGTAACCATTTTCGTCAATGAAGCACCGTTGCCATAATGTCATAACTAGTGAAAACAGTTGCCAGTGTTAAGGGGTTGGTGGCCTAATGTTAAAGATGCCTGTAGGATACTGTGAAAACATCAACTGGATCCTCCATTGAATGTCATGTCCCTCACCATCACCCTTGTTTTTCTACCAGCTACTGAGAGCGGTGCATCAAGAAATTCATAAATGAAACTGAATAAAACAAGCGTCTTACCCAAAATAAATTTGCAAAAACTGTCATGCCTGAGAAGTTGATTTACTGTGTCTGAAGCCTTAAACTAAATGCCAGTGTCAGTTATCAGACATTTTGGGTAAATGTCCGGCTCAGGTTTCTGTGAGATATAGCTATTTTCCAGGGGAACAGTTTGAGAAAAGGTCAGTCTGCATCACAGTGAAGCAGAGGCAATAAAAATGTACTATTATACTGGCATCATAAAAATACTGAAAGACAAGGAAAAGGGCAGAGGAAGACTCAAGAGCACTGTTTAACTTTAGGAAGCAAGGCCAAAAAGTCTGAAGTGTACATGATGGAGGTTTGAGTACTAGTTGCATTTAGGATCTGCAAGTTATTTATCCACAATACTGAGTCAAAGGCGACAGGAGGGATGCACTGTACACAAAACTTAAGACACAAACAATAAATCTGTATTTTGATTGATAGTATAACATCATTTTAATATTTGTGTGTAGAGCTTCAGTCAAGTTTTTATACAGGTTTAAGAAGTAATGATTCGACAGATCTCTATGTGCTGCCAGGTTTAGTTGCAAAGGAGAAAGTGTAAAAAGAACTAATACGTAGAAAAGCAAAGCAAAAATGTCATATTTTAGTATAATAATATGCTTAAACAGAATGTTTTATGTACACAAACGTGCACTTGTCTGTGTTACACTCTACCCAAATGATCAACAGCTCTTCCAATTACATTGCTTTAATCAGTGTTTCACAAACACTGACAGCCAGTGCTGCCATCTGCACCAAGACAATCTTAATATGCGCTCTAATTTAATTCTCTGTGTTCAGATGATCCAGAACTGTAAACTGCATCAGTACTCTGTATGAAAAGTACTACTACTAATAATAATTTAAGCATCATAATTTAATAAATAATTTAAATCAATTTTCAACTTTTTTCTGTCCCAAGTAGCCAAACTGGAGGATGAGCTGTGCGACACTCTTCAATGTTCAGGCAATAAAAGCAATTCTGTACAGCTGCAGGGCTTCAGCTGCCAAATCAGACTGACCTCCAATGATTTGGGATGGGAATCAGGTCCAGTTAGTAGCAATTTGGACCTGTGAACAATCTGGCATATATATTTTTTGGGACTCTGGCGTGTTTCTCCTAATCCAAATTTGTAAACTTGTGCATTGTCTTGTTTTCTGCAAGGACTTGGTTATTCTTCTTCAGAAAGTCAGAAACAAATTCAATGCAGTTTAAAAACAAATACAAACAAATAAATTTTACAAAATACAGAGAGGAAAGGGCCTGAGGGGGGGAATCCGGTTGTTTTTCATAGTGGGGCTTTGCCACATATGCACTGATAATATCTATTTTAAATATGGATATATATATTATTACTATATAGAACAATGTAAAATATTATATGTATTTATATTATGTATGTATACGTGTTTTTGTTAGTTTTTTGTTTGTTTTGTCTTTATTCTTTCTAGTTTTTTTATTAATATCTGGTATTAATATCTGGTAGGAAAAGTTGTGAATGGGTATTATCATATTAGTGTTTATAGGAAAAAAGAAGTGTGATATTTTATACTATTATTAATGTTGTTATTATTATTATATTAATATTCATACAAAATAATAATTGCTATATAATGACCATAAGGGATAGAAATTGGGGGTAGGAGTACATAAGTTTTTACTTCTTCCTGCTTCTTTTTTGAGCATGTATAATTTAATTTCATTTGTTATTATTATTATTATTATTATTATTATTATTATCATTAGTAGTAGTATTATCATATTTACTATTATTTATTTATTTTGTTGTTTGTTTGCTTATCAATCATTTATGCACCAGTACTTATATTTTGTGACTTGATTTTTGTTTGGATTTCACTGTCTACATGTTCAAAATAAAGATTTCATTAATTCACGGTACACATAAACATAAATTCACTTGCAGTGAAAGTGAGGGTATCCACTACAGTATTCTTTTGCAGTATTAGTTCAGCTTTGGAGTGAATGGGTCTGCACAGATTTAGACTACCATAGACCTATTCTGTTTTTTGGCTCAGATTTGAATAACATTTGGCGGCAGGTTTTGTGCACTGAGGTCTATTATTCGACCACTTGGGGTTAGTCCTCCCACAGTCTGTTTGCATGAGGGCGGGACCCTGTGTGCAAGAAGTGAACTCTCCCACCACAACTTTTCGCGCTGCATCCCAGGTGATATTAGCGCCAGTCGCAGTGACCCCCCCCCTCCCCTCCCCTCTCTCCCTCCCCGTGTTTCCATCTGTCTGTTTCAGCCGCAGAGCCAATTAAAGCCAACTGCAGAGACAAAGGCCTCGGTGATTAGGTTAAAGGTATTAATAGCTGGTTTCTAGGTGCGGGGCTTTGGTGTTAGTTTAAGAAACTGGGGGGAAGCTGACCCTCCCAGCTGAGCTACAAAGATCGTGTAGAAAGACACACACATGTGACGCCACTATGAAGCATAATTGATAGACTTTTATGGAGACTTGTGATTCTACATTTTGACATTTCACATTACTTAAACCGTTACCAGACGTTAATTCTTGGTGAAACTCCACCGTTTTGTGAAAACTACCCTTCTAAACATAAAACACAGCGTTCCTCGCTGCTAAATCTAGTTCTGTATATGAAAATAGCAGCAGAGTGAGACCTCTGTTCTTCACACTCCGTTTGCTTGGATACAGCGCGCTGGTTGCCCCGCCAACATATCTCTGGGGGCGTGGTTGTTGGTCACGCCCATTGGTGGGGGCTGAGGCGCGCACACAAATTTGGAAACGCCGAATGGCTGAAAGATAATGACGTAAACGGTCGCAAGGCGCTGATTGGCTGCAGGAAGGAAGAGGCCCGAGAGCGCCAGAAAACAAGCTTAAGCGGGTGATGCTGGATTCTCACCGGGACAGTACAGAGTGTCCACTAGCCGGCAAGGAGTGTTGATACATCGGAGGTACAGGTTAAGGAGGACTGCCCGCTTATTTTGAGGAGGGAAATTAGCTGCTATGTTGGTCTGAAGAAACGACGCACTGACAAGTCTTAAAAACTGGACACACAACGGAAGCACGGAAACACTTCATTCATTGGAACAGTGGAGAAAAGGTGAGGAGTGGCCTTTTCCCTCTGGTGGGTTTAACAGTTATGGTATGCTGGTCAGCTGAGCTAGTCATATTAGCATAAGTAGCTAATTAAAGCTAATTAAGCGTTATTACTGTAAGTATGTCACTGTAATACATGGTTATTAATTTTCACGTGGGGACACTTTGCTGAATGTATAGAATGAGGTGATTTTCATCTTGACTAAGTTAATAAGTAATAGTAACACCAAAAACACTCCAACGTTACTACCTATAATCACAAAGAATTGTCATGTCATTAATTAATACGTTCAGTTTTCACTTTGCTACAACATCTTGCCTCATGTGTATAGTAAAGTAGGCTGTAATGCAGTGAAGTTGAAAGCTCAGCTACAGTAGAGTACCCAGTTAGCTGGCTAACAGCTAGTTAGCAACGTTTGCGCCAAATTCACATCACCTCGTCAGACTTTAGACTTCTTTTTTTTTTTTTTTTTTTTTTTTTTTTAACACTTCTTCCTGAACACCGCTAATAAAAATAGCGGGCAGTTTAGCCACAAGTTTAATGCATATGTCTGTTCTTATTTTTTGTGACAGTTTTTCCAAATGGAAGTTGAATGTCTCGCACTGAAAGACCTCTCAAGTCCAATTAAAAGTTTTTCGGTGGGGCTAGACACGGAGGAGAATGGGTGCCAAAGTGAACAAAAGGTAAGGTGGACTAATTATCGGTCTTAAGTCTGGCCTGGGCAGTGTTACTAGTTTTATATAT
Organism: Sphaeramia orbicularis; assembly: GCF_902148855.1. NCBI lineage: Eukaryota > Metazoa > Chordata > Actinopteri > Kurtiformes > Apogonidae > Sphaeramia > Sphaeramia orbicularis. Next base: position 23,851,498 of record NC_043968.1, on the reverse strand, counting down.
TGCAACTCAATGATGAGTCACCACAGATATAGACCCTCAGATGACTGTGATGGCATCCTATGACTAGTAGATGCAAGGAGAGTTTAGCTTGAAAGTGCACAGTGTTATAAATATATATTTATATACAGTCGCGGAAAAAAATATTAGACCATCAAAAGTAAGAAAAACAATTGTTATGCAATCAAGTACTAACTCCTGTGTGTATCATGTGACTAAAATAGACAGAAAAGAAAACATGGAATGCCTAAAAGCACTGTTTTGGGCAGTACAATGCCATAGATATTGGTGTAAGAACTGAAGGGATTTTGGTTTTTATCAAGAAAACATGGAAAATGTCTAGATATCAGCTCTGAAATTAAACTCTTATGACATATTTTTGTTATCATTATATTTGATCAAACAAATGTATCTTTAGTTGTACCAGGCATTAAAATGAACAAGAAACTGAAGAAAACAAGGGTGGTGTACTAATTTTTCCGTGACTGTATATAAGTATATTTATCAATCTATAAGTATACTGAAGCCCTTGAGTGCAGTATTAAGATGTATTTTTGTCCAGTTTTAAAGTGCCTTACATATCCTAATGACTCAAAACTATAAGTTCACTTTCTACAGGTGCCTATTTTAGACACTGGAAAGACAACACATAAATACCACTTTGGTTCTTTTACTACTGAGGCAAATTTTGACTAACATAACCTCACAACTGTCTCCATCACAGGAAAATGTGTGTATAGACAGGAGAAGATCCACACCACTGAAGACTACTGAGACCAGCATCCCTGCTTTGCTGGCAAACAGGAAAGGTGCCACTCCTGAGCTGATGCACATTACCCCAAGCAAACATACACCTTTAAATGAGCCATGGACGCCCACAGCCAACCTGAAGATGCTGATCAGTGCAGCAAGTCCAGACATCAGGGACAGAGAGATGAAAAAGGTGCTGTTTAGGCCAATAGAGAATGAGAAAGACAAGCCAGCAAGCCCAAATCCTGTGGCAGAGGACACAGAGATGGAAGATTCTTGTCAGGTATGTTCAGCAACAGTTTTAGATTAATGCATCCATTATCCACGTCATGTTCTTGGATGGATAAAATGGTTGTTCTTTTGCCAAGGTGTCAAAACAGCTTAAAAGAATACATTTGCAAAGATTTTTAATTGGAATTTGTGGAATTTTCCAGGTTCAGTATGTTTTTACCTACATTAGCAACTAAATTCTGATTTCCAAAGGAAAATCTTTTGCCCATACAAATATTTAACTGTAAGCATGGCATAGTGGAAAATATGAGTTGTTACAATTTGCTCAGTTGGTGGTACAACATAATCATTTATCTATTATACCTCTCTGTTAATCCAGTTTGAAGCAGTGGAGGAAGAGGATGGGATGGAGAAAAAGCCAAGCAGGAAACAGAAGAGTCTGGGTCTGCTGTGCCAGAAGTTCCTGGCCCTTTACCCTGATTACCCCCCACTACACAGCCCCATCTGGATTTCGCTGGACAAGGTGGCAACCAATCTGGGTAAGAGCCTGTAACAGGAAAGAGAGAGGGTGGGGAATTATGGATGACTGTGACTATGTCTGTAGTAATTGTTACCACCTCATGGGAGGGGGACAATAATGGAAGCAGCTAATGTCCATTTCATGAGCATTGTAAATGTTTTATGTTATTGGATTTAGTGATGGTTGCTATGGAGCCTTTTTTCATACCAGCTCAGTGTATTGCTCTGTATTTAGTGGAAAGATGCTGAGCTGCAATTTGGAGCAAGACCCTCTTGTCTTATTACTTTGTGTTCTTATTAATTAAAGCGATGACTGTTTGCTTAATGCTGCTTTTTAGGATAGGAGGCTGTGCAATTTCAGATTCTACAAGAAAAACAGGTACATAAATAACATTTTTAGAATGCTAATGTCATTTGTCTACTCTTGTGTTAAAACTGTCAGGAGTGGAGCGACGTCGTATTTATGACATTGTCAACGTGTTGGAGTCTCTCATGATTGTGGGCAGGATGGCCAAGAACAGCTACACCTGGTATGGCCGCCGCCGGCTGGAAGCCATGCTGAAGGAGCTGCAGTGTAGGGGTCGGCAGCAGGGCTACCACCTCCAGATGGAGCTCGCCACAGAGGCCAAGGATGTTGGGTCAAGCCGGGAGGATGATGGAGGGGAAGGAGACGGCAATAATGGTAATGACTTTTACACAAAGGATTCAGAAACAAGAGGAAAGACAAATAACGATTGAGTCATACCAAGACTTTCTTCTCTTGCATCTCCACTGTCAATGGTTTCTTTAATACTAGTGATAAAAACCGAGGTTTATTGTAGCAGTTATTTGATAAAGGCATTAGTTAAATGTCACAGATGTATAAATTTAAGTGTAGGTTTAATGTCAGGAGTAGCTGCCATCAAATTAACACTACAACTAAGTAGTTTTTGTGTGAATGGACAGGCCTGGCATGATCCGATTACATGTGTGCTTTTGTTGACTTGGCAGTGTAACTGGATAATGACAACATTTATGACAAAGAGGCAGTTTACAAAGTCAGAGTTGACATCTATTACCAAGTAAATGTCTGCAGGCATGGATTAGACAATAGAGCAGGTATTACTGCAGCTCATCTATGTGTTTATAATGTCATCCACACAAAATTGAATGGAAAGTGCCATCTATATAAATTAGAGGTTGTAATCTGGAACTGAAGAGCTACTATACATGTAAAAAACTATCAGGGAGGAGTTTTTATTGTTTGAGCCTTTATTTGCCTGTAAAGTAGGTAATTCCAGTAGAAAAGGCCAATATTAGAAGCTGGACACTGGAACAAAGATTGTGTAGATACTGAGTTTCTAACTCACCATATCTGCCAAGAATAAGTGGTCTTACCTCTAATATAAACTGAATGTGTTTCAATTATTAGTTTGCATTAAATTGAATATTATCTTTTCGAGATAGTTCCACATGTTTTTTTCCTGTGCAATGAATTTAATTGACTATATTGTGATGGTGAATATTTGTAAATATGTATCATATGTATAATGCATGACTAAATGTGTGTGTCTGTTGTTTGCAGCTGCTGGCAATAGGAAAGACAAGTCTCTACGCATCATGAGCCAGAAGTTTGTGATGCTGTTCCTAGTATCCAAAACTCAGACTGTTACACTGGATGCAGCAGCAAAGATCCTCATAGAGGAGAGCCAGGACTCATCGAGTCACAGCAAGTACAAAAGTAAGAAAGTCCAGCATTATTAAACATAATTCAACCTACATCCTGGGTGATGTAAGAGAAGCCACTTAAAGCTCATGTGACATCATCCTGTTATCTGCAGCTAAGGTGCGGCGTTTGTATGACATCGCTAATGTGCTGACCAGCCTGAGTCTCATAAAGAAGGTCCACGTCCGCGAGGAGAGAGGCAGGAAGCCGGCTTTCAAGTGGCTCGGCCCAGTCGAGTTCAGCGGCTCTGGAAATTCAGCTGTTACAGCACCTGAGGCCACACAGCAGCCAATGACAGGCCAGGACCTCAGGAGAGCCAAGATGGTACGCCATGCCTCTTTCAATATCACCCCGATCTCTGTAGCAGTCCAACGACAGGTCAACTCCGCCCCCAGCAGCCCCTGTACAGAGCCACCAGGTAAGCTTTTACAATATGTATGCAGCATCCACTGGAAATATACTGTTTTGTGTGTTTAAGGTTGATTTTTTGTTTATTTGTCTCAAATGGTTTTCCTTCTCTGCACTGAAGCTCTACCAAACCAGCCTGTGGATTACTCCAGAAAGACCACTGTGTGTCGACTGCAGTTTGGAAGTAGCACAGAGTGAGTTTACACACAAACACACACAGCCTCAACATGCTCAGTAATCATCCTAGCATCCTCTTGCTTTAGATTTATTTCCAGTCCCCCACAGCAGAGTTCCAGCCACATAATTTAGAAACTGCAGCCCTATGTACTAACCTTTACCAGAACAGTCTATCAGTGTGATTGAGGAGAGTTTATTGTTAGAGTGCAGTGTCTTATGAGATGCTCAAACTGCCTCCTTTCTGGAAGACATTCTCTTATTTTCTGTGTTGATTACACACTCAGCAGTTTTACATTGGCTCCTGGCTTTAGTCTAGGTTACAACAAGGTAACAGGAAACAAGACTACTGTGGATTTAACCGTTTCCTGTGAATCTATACGTTAGCTCCACAGACACAGTAAATCATATTTCCTTACTTGTCGTGTAGGCCTGCCATCTCCTGCTGCCTCACTGCTGTGGTGGTTAAGTGTTTTAGAAGGAACAGATGGAAATGTGTGTAACTGCTGAAAGGTATTTTATACATAAAGCTTCGTAAAACGATTCTGGACTGAGCCCAAAAGTAATGTGTTAGAGCTTCATAGGGAAGAAGTACATTTTAATGGAACACACCCACTGAAATCTCCAAACCTGACAGGAAATCAGGACTTTTAAAGGAATGGTTGTTTGATGAAAATTGATTGAGACGATCAATTATTTAAATTAAGGCTGTAGGCTAAATGTGGTCTCACTCTATATGAAAGAAATACAATTTAATTTTTTATTTGGGTAGCTATACGCAAGTCTGCTTATTGACCGGACACAACATCTGTGTAAATTATTTTTCTATAAGTGTGAATAAAGTACATTTTAGGACATTTTGACCAAACTGCAACTGACAAATTTACATGCTTTGTCTGGAAAATGACCAAATGTGTGGCCAAAACCTGAGGGTTTCGATGAAGGTTAAAGCTGTGAGGCGAAGCTTTTATTCTGATCAGGCTGTGATGGATTTGTTTCTTTACAGTATGTGTCCCAGCATAACAGCACAAGCTCAAAGCAGCACTTCACTCCCTGCACCCTCCACCCTGATGGCACCCCCCCTTCAACCAGAACACACCTTGTCCTCTGCCCCCTCCTCCCACTGCTTGGCCTACCTACCCAGCCTCTCCCAGCCATCTGTGGTCATGCTGTACAGGGCACCAGAGAGGCCTGAACAGGCGCCTGAAGGTCAGAGGTCACCCAGGTTGGAGCCTGAGGAAGGAAGAAAGAGGAGGAGGGATGAAGGGAATGAGGAAGAGCTGGTGGCAAAGAGGAAGGGGATGCCTGGGTTAGAGGAATATGACAAGGTAAATTTGACTTTTATAGCTCATCATTCCCAAATATGAGTGGTGACTAAGAAACAGCAGCTGTGCTTAGATTTAGATAGATGGTGATGTGTTTTTGTTGTTTTGGTTTTCTCCTTAATTCTGTTATGTAATTATGGAAAAGTCACTCTTAGAAAAAATCAACAGCAAGGGTTATTTTATTCCTTGGTTACACAAAGACTACATACTTGTTGTAAAATATGTGATAAGACATGTAACTCTTAATCAGAGCACACTATCCCAGTGACATTTTTCATCAATGTCTTTACTGTTGAACAGCATCAAGAAAATTACCCACAATACAACGTCACAACATTGCTTTCAGTTGATGAGCCAAATATTGTGGTACTGGGAAACTGTATGTAAAATGGACTGTTTGAGGAGAATCATGTGTCCTGGGCATCTTCACACATTTATTCAGTACTTTTTTTTTTTTTTTTTTTTAACTTAGGTGAGAGCAGAACATCTCAGGGAGGCAGAGGACTGTTCACCAACAGGTATCACCAGGATGTCCCCGACTTACCCAGCAGGCCATTCCCAAGAGCAGGGGTTAAACAAGAGCCCTGTTGGCGTCAACAGGAGCAAGCCCACCCAGCCGTCACACTACCTCTATGTACCCAACAATGCAGGTATTTTACTGACCTCTGGAAGCACACTGGTTTGGTTGACAGCACAGTTGATCTACTCTCGTTAAAAAAAATCAGGAAAAGTGTTATTACTTACATACTAAAATTACTTGTAAATCTTTTGAAGTTGGCGTTAAAGTAGACTTAATGAATTGATGTTAAAGACTTTCTAGTACAAGGTACAGCCTTAGATATGTAAGAGACTTGTGTTTTGTAGTGTTCAGAAGTGAGAGGTAACCTGTCTGAGAGGGTTATGGTAATGATGCAGACATGTGACTGTAGCTACGCTGGTGATGCTAATATTCAGTGCCTTACCCATACAGAAGCCTTCCTCTAAAGTGCCAGCAGACACGTCATCTATGTGTCTGACCACAGATCGTGTTCCTGCCTTTGTTATGCTAGCAGCAGCATGGTTTTCTGATCAGTACTCTTAGTAATTTGTATGTAGAGTAAATCTGACTGGAATTACATTTGAAAACATCTCTGTAGTTTGAATCCACTTTACAAAAACTGTGTTTTTTTTATAGTATTTTGCTGTCTAGACTTTCTTAAATCATTCTGAATATACCAGTGAAATGGATGTGAGCTGGCAGTTTTAACAAGGTCTAATCGATGCACCTGCCAAGCAAAATATGCACCATCTGCAGTCAGTTCAGTGAAACATAAAGTTAATCACAAATGTTGCATCCCCTTCTTATTTCCAGGATTGAACAGCCTCAACTTCTTCCTGTCTGCTGGCCAATCACCTGCGGGTCTGGCACTTCCTTCTAATAGTGTTCCCACTTTGGCGCTGCCCTATGTCCTGGTGCCCTCCGCCGCCATCTCTCACTATCCACTGGTAGCGAGCAGCCTACAGCAACAAGGCTCTGATGCTCAGACCAAACTGAGCTTCAGCTTGCCTGCTGTTATGCCACCAACCCACTTTATGGTGGGGGCAGCACCGTATGGCCTGGCAGTGGGTTCAGAGGTCAATGAGTCCTCAGCTCCGGTGCCATCCACTCCAGAACAAACCCAGCTGTACGGAACACCACATTCACCTTTAGGACCCCGACAGTCAGTCGGCATCAGCACACCAGAGCCCCTGGTAAGGATGGCTATATGTGTGAACTTGTCGCTTCATGAAATATGAGCTTTCTGTTATCAGGCACTTGCAAAATGCCACCACACAGCTTGACACAAAAGCAATTGTGGCATTTGCCTAGCAAAGGCTTTACTCATATTAACTCATCTAGACACTTTGTGCCATAACAGTTCAAGTTGATTCATCTCCATGTATTTAAATTGGGATTAATGTTCATGTCTGTAAAACCCAACAGAGGCGCTGATGGCAAATGAATGCATGGCAATGACCATGTTACAGCAAGGCATTAATCAGGGATGTTGTCTTGTTCCCACCCACTTTCACATTCACATGTGAAGCCTTCATGATGTCTGGTAGGAAAAGGGAACAGGGTCAAGTCAAGTAATGACTTCATGTTATGTGACATGTCAGAGAAAAAATGGCAAGAAATGGTTTATATTTCATTTGTATGAAGACAGGAACAGAACACAGTGTAATCATTCAAAATGATATTCATTCTCATGATGATCATCATTATAATACATGTAACATAATACATGCACTATCTCTTCACAGACTCCACATACTCCTAAAGAAAACATGGCATCTGCCTCCAAGTCTTTCTTCCAGACCCCAGCCACACCGGGAAGTGTGGTCAGCACTGGGCCAGCTGTCCGAAAGAGAGGTTCCGTCCAGAGGAGACTTGATGTCGGCCACCCTCCAAATAAGTAGACAGAACATGTGGCAAACACATCTGGTCAAACTGAGCCCTGACACAGACTCAAGTGTTAGCCTTGAAGACAAGAAATGGTTTTAAACCACTGGTGCTTAGTTTTTGCTTGTGTTGTATCTGTTAACAAATTAATGGTTTTCTGTTAAAAACACAGGAATATCCATTTTAACAGGAGTATGAGATAAGGGCTCAAATGATTCCTACAACATAAACGGTGGATATTGCATTGTGAACTGGAGCCCTTCAGTTACTGATCGTTATGTTGAGAAGTTCAGATATGCCTCATGTTTAAAAATGGAGCAGTAGATTCAAGGAGGAATGACTGAAGCAGTATTGTCAGGGTAATAGTGCCCTCCTGTGGTGGGAGCTGGTCACTGTGGTTTTGTTTAATTCAGCCTTAATTTTTTCTCCCAGATGTGATCAAGCTACCTTATTCCCTGTCATTTATGTATTATATCCCAATTGCTATTTATATTTTAGCTAATATATGTTGATTACATAAACTGTAATGGAACATTAACTTTTTTAGCACTAAATATTTGATGAATGTACATCTAATATTGAAGCTATTTCTTTAACTGGCCCCTTCAGGTTTGGCTAAATTAAGACATAATAGGAACTGCAGCTGCTCGTTATCCGTTCATAATGACAGCAGCAGATTAATCTCCCTCAGCTCATTTCAGACAAATCACTAAAGCCTTAAATGTTTACATCAATCTGCTGTTTGAGCAGTTCAAGGTAGATGCATTAACTTAGCCATCAGGAAAAGACGTGTTACCGGTGCTGTCTGTTATCACTGAGAATGTGCAGCCATAGTATTATGGTTAAACACCAAACACTTTAGCTCTGTTACCGGCAGCTAGAGCACAATGGGACATTTAAAAGATGCTCTCAGGTACTTGAATACTTGTGGCTTTACTAAAGGTGGGTTGTGGAGCGATATCAGAGTACTGTAAAGAACTTTTTATCCTTTAATTTATCTAGGAGAGTAGATTGTATACATGCTGGTTTTTCTTAGCACCCTGTTTGACATTATACGGTCTGACAACATTTCATTGATCCAAGCTTGGATCTGTTAGCTGGAGAATTTGTAGATGAAATGTCTTGTTTAAAGGCAGCTGGCTGACCCATCTCTTATTGCCTCTACTGATGTACTGATCAGGTTGTCCAGGAGTTTGTATATGAAACCCTAACACACTTCTAGACAACCTAGCCAAAATACCGGTGCCATTCATTCAGGAGACATTACCTGTGTCATGCCAAAAGGTGCGGGAAGGGAATGAAATGTTTACTCTTCTGTCACTGATTATTTTTGTACAGTGTCTCATAGTGCCATTTAATAATTTCATATGCAGAATGTTAAATGCTGCTTTCCTGTTTTTAAAATTCTTATTGCACTGCTAGTTTTAGTGGTCGTCTAACTTTTACAAACCGCAGAGCTTTTCCTTCACTCTAGCTCTCCTCTTTGTAGTTTCAGTCAAACCCGGTTCTCTTCTGTTTGTCTTTAACAGAAATTTGATTAAAAATGTAAGACACTGACCACTTTTGTAATGTGTGCTCTTTATTTTTAAGACGTGGGAAATTAAATATATACTCATTTTGTTCGATGTTTCTATTAGTTTTTGCCTTAGAGGAAATTTCTCATGACTGGCAAACCAAAGGCTGACAGATTTACAGATGGCTCTAGTTTACGGTTTTATAAATTTACAGATGCCACCAATAATTCAGAGTCCAATTTAGACTGGCCTGGCAGATGGAAACAGGCCATGGTAATGTGGTCAGATGACACACGCTTCATCAGCATTAGAATTTTTGCTGCTGTACACACTCCAGCATAAGATGGAGCAGATGATGAGGGTGTAGCCACAACATTACAATACACATTATTCCTAAAAGTGATTGACTTCAAATGTGACAAAGAAAAATACCAGAGAGACGTTTAAAGTGACATTACATGAGCAATAAGGTCATTGTAAGCTGAGGGTACAAAATGAATGATGTACTGGTAAAATGGGAAATGCCACAATCAGCACATCACATGTGAACTCAGGGTCAGATATGGCTGATGGTCTTAAAAGCTCCCCATCCATCACACATAAACATCTAATCAAAGCTTTTATATCAGCAGTAAAAGTGAGGCGAGGGAGCTGCCAGTAGATGTTTGGACCCTGCAAGGCATTTAGGACACTAAACTGCAGCAGATGGAACTATTAACTTTATATACACACATAGTTTAACCAAATCTGCTGTGGACAAAAATGGATGGCTTCAATGAAAACAATTCTTAGACAAAGGGGACAAGTAGTGCTTAAATCTGCTCTTTACATTTCTGTTACTACAGTATGTCATCTATATCATCTGTCTATATCATTTGTGCAAAGTTCATACTGTTCTGAATTATTATGATATTTAATATTTTTTATATGTGAATATCAATTGTTAAAAGCTGTGCCGGAGCCATAGAAATGGCTCTGCAACCTTTTGTGGACAAATATGTTAAACAACTTTCCCTTAGAGAGAGGTGTAATTAATGTGTAATTAATCATGTTGGCTGATCCACTGTGATGATGGTGGGTTCACTGTGTCAGAGGGTAACTTTCAGAGGCTATGGCTGCTATTAAGCCTCGATCAATCAGCTTTAAGTATTTATCAGTTGAGTTCAGTATCTTCGGTGGTGGATGAAAAAGATTTTTTTCAAACATTCAAGTGTGGGCTTATTTCTTAAAGAACCAAATGAGTTACACAGGTTTCCACATTTGCTGATTGATACAATTTTATTTAAATCTAATATTTTTCTTGTCACGATCCATTTCCAGTACAATGTCTGACAGTCTGAAACTTTAAGACTTTGATTTCATTTTCAGTTATTACACACTCTCTTGTTGTGGTCCTAACAAAATAGTACCATAATTAGAAACTAATGAAGCTGAGGTTCATTGGTGAGGATGCAGAGCTCTGTTGGTTTATCCTCTGAAATTCAGTTGTAAATTATATTGTAAAGTTACAAGCTGATTATTTTTTGGGCTCCATGTGCATTTTAGTTTCTTCTCTTTAAGAAGGATAATTACATTGGTTGATGTTTTAATTAAATGTATTTATTAATGCTCGTCTGCTCTCAGCCACTGTCCCATAACTCTCTCTCTCTCTCTCTCTCTCTCTCTCTCTCTCTCTCTCTCTCTCTCTCTCTCTCTCTCTCTCTCTATATATATATATATATATATATATATATATGTATATATATATATACAGGGTGGGGAAGCAAAATTTACAATATTTTGAGGCAGGGATTGAAAGACAGTGTATGACCAATTAGTTTATTGAAAGTCATGAGAATTTATTTGCCACAAGAAAATTTACATAATAGAAAATGTTTTTTTTCTATGTGTCCTCCTTCTTTCTCAATAACTGCCTTCACACGCTTCCTGAAACTTGCGCAAGTGTTCCTCAAATATTCGGGTGACAACTTCTCCCATTCTTCTTTAATAGTATCTTCCAGACTTTCTCGTAATAGTTTTGCTCATAGTCATTCTCTTCTTTCCATTATAAACAGTCTTTATGGACACTCCAACTATTTTTGAAATCTCCTTTGGTGTGACGAGTGCATTCAGCAAATCACACACTCTTTGACGTTTGCTTTCCTGATTACTCATATGGGCAAAAGTTTCTGAAAAGGTATGGATAATAGTGTTAGGTATGATTATGACATCAATATATGTTTGGTTTCAAAACAATTGATGTAGTGCCTGCTGAGAAAAAACAACTAAATGTTCATTGTAAATTTTGCTTCCCCACCCAGTATATATATATATATATATATCAAAATGTGGGGTGTGAAGGCAACAGTGGTCCCAGTGGTGATCAGTGGCACTAGGGGCAGTGACCCTCAAGCTGAGAGGATGGCTCCAGCAGATACCAGGAGCAACATCAGAGATCTCTGTCCTAAAGAGCGCAGTCCTAGGAACAGCTAAGATCCTGCGCAGAACCGTCAGGCTCCCAGGCCTCTGGTAGAGGACCTGAGTCTGAAGGAGACACCGCCCAGGTGGGCGAGAGGAAGATTTTTTTTTTTTTTTTTAATATCACACTCAGACTGGTGACTTTTAAAGAAAATACACTAAAGGCCTCAAAAGCATCCATGTATACTTCACCGTCTGCTTGCTTCCTGCTGAAATATTAACTAATTTCTTCTGTACATAAATGTGCATAAACCTCCTGAAACCCAGGGAAGTAAAAGTGTTGTCTTTTATTTTTAACTTAGTTTTTATTAGATTTTCTTTTCTTTTTTTTTTTTTTTTTAAATCAGTACAATACAATGTATACATTTAAATACAGTTCAATTAGTTATTTTCCTTTTTCGCAGCTGTATGTGTATTCTTACAAACCTCCATTGGCAACATAGGATGGAAATGAAAGAAAACAATCACAGCAAAGAAATAATGTCCACTTCCAAAAATAAGGCTGTTGGTAGAGATCTTAGTCAGAAGCAAGATGACAACACCTTGATTAGGTTTTGCACCAAGTTTTGGCTTTTTGACATTAACAAATTGTCTTGATTGGAAACAGCATGATGCAACAGTTTGTGGAATGTCCTTTTCATTGGACAGCTTTGTTTTTTAAGTGAAACTCTTGTCCCCTACAGAGGACAAAAGTGCGTTGCTTCTTCTGGCGAGGATAAGACAAGAACAAGTCATCTAATACTAACCTCTGTGGCCAGTAGAGGGCAGACACACTGCAACTTCTACATACTAATTCTCATTGACAGGATTTAAAAAACTATCACAATGAAATCAGACCCGGTCATCCGTCCCAAACCATGAATACAAACTATGACCCTCACCCCTAAACATGAGAACGACAATAGATGCAGAAAAAAAATGGTTTCCTGTCGCTCAACTTCCATAACTTTACTTAACCCATAAAGACCCAGAGCTACTGTTATGCCAGTTCTCAAATGAAATTTTCTCTATGTCTAATCTAAAGTGATTTATCAACATTTATTTATAATAGTATCCTCTGTATTTTGTATTTTATCTGTGTAAATCAGGTATTTCCCTGTATTTAATTTACTGATGGTGTGGATATTCATTAAAGCTCAGATTAAAATTGATGGTTATTATATCAAAAAACAGAAAACTGCAGAAAAAGTGACTTTTTCAGTAAAATATACCATTAATTGAAAATAAATCAAGTGTGTCCAGCCACTGTCATTGATCCAACTCCATGGGTTTTATTTACATGGATTCATAGGATTAGTGGATGAACAGGTATTAAACAGTTTAGATCGGTAGATGCTTTTGGTCAGTGATGGATGTTTGGGTCTTTATGGGTTAAACAGTTTTAGGTGTTGATAAGTTTCTAGTCTGGTGTTTAGTGTTTTCATGTATTCTGTGATATTGCTTGTTTTCAGATTCTTTTTGTTCTTGTTATGTATTTATGTATATTTATGTTTAATCATGTGATTTTACATTGTTTCTAGTGAATATAAAAGTAGACGGAAGATGAAGATGAAGCTACCAGGCAGGAGGCAAAGAGGAAGATCAAAGAGGAGATTTATGGGTCAGATGGAAGCAGATGTATTGTGTACACTTATGTGATATTTTTTGGGGGATTTTATGCTGTCAGTTTGTGTTTACTGCCCGCTGACCCAGATTATAGTGTTGTATCATCTATTTTCTAGAACAGGATTAACACAAAACACCCACATTACAGCTTTTACCTCTATTTTATTTAAACTGAATACAGAAAAGTGCCTCCATCATGTCTACTAGGTGGGAAAAATCTTAATAAATGTAGTATAAACTGTTCCATTAAACAATCTGACAGACTCAGAGCTACAATTTAGAACTACCTTAGGCAGGAGGCTATAATCCATTTGGACCAGAACCTCATGCCACAAGTACAACTTTTACCCCTCTGCTGTTAAACTTCTAAACTCTCAATAACACCAACACCAAATACTCTGCATTGTCACTTTATCCACCTGCTGATTATACTATCTACACAGAGCCATAACCGGTACCTTTATAGTCTCAATCAGACACATTGGTTTTGTCCACACTGTATACTGTATATTTTACATTTTGAAACTTTATCTTACTTGTTTATTCTCTATCTTACCTGCTTATTTATTTTATTCTATTTTTGTAACACTTTCTTTTTTAACCCTTTCATGCATAGTGGTCACTACAGTGGACAGCTATTCTACAGCTGTTCTCTTATATATTCATGGATTTGTTGTTTTAGTTCCATATCAGCCAACACAGTGGACACTTATGCACCATCCCATACACTGCAATTCATACCATTACTGTAACTTTGCCATTCTTGATAAACCTGATCTAGAGTAACATGTTTAAGTGTAAATCAATTGTAGTTATTAGTCTGTAATTAACAGTTTTTGTAAAAATTTGTATTTTTTTTTTTTTTTTTTTTGCATATTATCTCCATGAAGTGAGTAATGACTGGTATTAGAGTGTTAAAATGTGAGAAAACATCAGAGTAGCAGCATTAAAAATAAATGTCTGGCAAAGGTTCATACTGTCTTCCACATATAATTATTGTAGGCAATTCATTTATCAGACAAACTAGTAAAGAGAGTAAACAAACAACTATCCCTGTCTGATAAATTAATTACCTAAAATAAACATTACAAATCTTTTTATTTCATAGTTTTCACACAATATATTAGTAAATACATGTTTCCTTGCTTCAGAAATTAAACGCGCACTGTCCAGCTGAGCGGACATTTTTGCAACTCCATGAAAAATAGGTTCATAAGAAAATTTTCTTTAGGCAAAAAAATCTTGATTACAGGTCTCATAATTCATGCATGAAAGGGTTAAGAACATACGGCAGATATGGACATACAGTATTTAATTTAATTAAATTTAATTTAATCTAATTTAATTATATTTTACTGCATGCTTTTTACTTACTACATGTTCTGTATATATGGAAGAGGATTAGGGCCACTGGGGAAAAAAAACAAACCAAAAATTAAGGTCCAATATTCATTCATTCATTTTCTGAGCCCGCTTTATCCTCACTAGGGTCACGGGGGTCGCTTGGAGCCTATCCCAGCTACATAGGGGCGAAGGCGGGGTACACCCTGGACAAGTCGCCAGTTCATCGCAGGGCAAGGTCCAATATATTTTTCTTATTATTATTCCGAGAAAAAAAATTTAGAATTCTGACTTTTTTCCTAGAATTCTGACTTTAATCTCAGAATTCTGACTTTTATTCTCAGAATTCTGACTTTAATCTCAGAATTCTGAATTTTTTTCTCAGAATAGTAATAATAATAATAATAATAATAATAATAATATATTGGACTTTTTTTTTTCCAATGGCCCTAATCCTCTTCTGTATATGTATACACCAAACCACTAAAGCTAATTCCTTGTGTGAACCCTGTTTACTTCCATGGCAAAAAACACAATTCTAATTCTTGACTTCTGAAATTAATGAATGAAAATATTTAAGCAGAAAAGCCAAATATTTAAAGATTTACTGACAAACTGAACTGTACAATCCTACCTTTTTAGGATTAACGAAGGAGCCTAAGACAGTCGCATCTATTTTTTCCCAGCTACGTCTGAATGCAGCTCAAACCTTCAAATATTGGAATTTTCCCACAGCCCCTGAAAGCATCAGTGTTGAGTTCACGCCCCTTAGACTCCTTTCCACTCACAGATAAGTGTGTAGTATGTGGCATTACAGCATCAGTGGTTTAAAGTAGAGCAGTGCTGAACACCGGCTACACCTGGAGTTTAGCCGTTATCTGGACCTTTCCTTTACTTAATATCTACTTTCAGGTAAGACATTTTCTCATAAAACGTTGACTATAAACCCATTACTATTGATTTCTGTCAGATTTGTCGTGAATAAGCTTGTAATTACTGAAATTGTTGAGTTTATTTAACTTTAGCTAGTTGTGTGTCTATAAGCTAGCGAAGTTGTCATAAAGTTGCCCACATACTATTGTTGCGGTTTATTTGTGAATATTTTCATTGCGTTATTTTTTTTAGGTGAATAAATAATATTTTATGGCTTCAAGATATACAATTAAGATGACATTTTCAGTCAAAACTCCTGTTGTTATTTCGTTAGACAGATAAAATCCTGTTAAAATGCTAAATTAGCTAACTAGTACTCCATAAAAGCTACCGTTAACCATCAAAGCTAAATATAGTCTGTCATAAAAAATACATGTTATGATGTGATAAATGTGTTTTAATAGTTTGACGCTTCTTTGTGTTTCAGTGTGACTTATCTGAAGTAGAAATGTGGCTAAATATACTTTTATAACCCTAAGAAATATCAGTAACAAGCAAAAGTCAATTAAAAAGTAAAAAGTTTAAGTAGCCAAAGTGACAGGATGATTTTGAACTGTTAATCTACTTTTTCATCATTATTTGGACTTGATTAAATTAATGAAATGTTGTCAAAAGCGGTGTTTTAAATAGGTAGAAATTCGGTTAAAGTTGTTTTTGGCCCGTACTCAGAATGTATTTAGAGTTTTAAAAGGGTATATAAGACGTGCCATAGGATAGAAGTTAAAACATGAAGCTAAAGAACAGAGGCATGTTTATTAGTCTTTAAGGAAATAGCAGGTATAAATGCATTTAAAGGCTGTCGTGTGTTCAAAGTTTCCACAGTGAAAAGATGCAGTGAATCACTCAGCTTAAAAGAGCTCAGCACTAATAATAAAATGTCAATAGTTTTGGTTCAGTGGAATGTTTTATTGTTCAGAGATGATGTCAGAGCTCATTCAGATGCTTTTCTGGCTTTGTCACTTAACACTGAATAAAGCTTGCAAAATATGAACTGGGTCTTTGGCATCTTCATTGTGACAGATGTGTGTTTTTAACCCTGTGGTTCCAGCCCTGAAGGGAAGTTAAGACTGATGATCTGGGCCCTGTGTTGGGGCCTGTCAGTAGGCTTTAATCTAACCGGGTGGAGCACAAAGTGGCTGATTAATAGCTTCTCCTGGTTTGTGTTTTATTATCACAAATACTTTTTTTCCCATTACAGTTTCTAGATTTTGCCACCGGCATGGTTGAGTTGGAATGTCACAGCTACATATTGAAATGTTATATTTGTCCCTCTTCGACGCTCTTTTAAACAGGAGCCTGTAATAACACACAGATGTGAGTCAGGGAATGACTGGGTGCTTCATGTGGCCTATGTGTGTTAACAACAGTGTTTACTTCACACTTGTTTGGTGTTTGTGCTTGAATTGTACAGTGGCAGCTTTACAGACAACAAAAGCCCCAAAGGCTTGGCGCCCTGAAGCATTCCTCTGGGTATTAGTCTGCACTGTTGTTTGGGCTGACCTCTTTTTGTGGTAGTTGTGTCCCGGATGTTTAATTTTGACAATTAGGGCTCATAATAGTAGATGCAGATATTATACCGCAGTAATAGAGCAATTGTATGCCTTACAATGTGGAATAGAAACTTTAACCATCAAAGGAAAGAACTGATGTATTGTTACCTCCAAAACTACAATAGATAAACCTTTAAGTGTAGGCAGTTAATCCACCTTTACTCAGAGGATCATTCAAGCTGCTCTGGTTACGTTCATAATCACATTCTTAAGGTATAGCAGGTAAATGCTAAAATATTAACCTGTAAAGACCCAAACATCCACCACCGTCCAAAAGCATCTACTGATCTAAAATGTTCAATTACTATTGATCTACTAATCTTACTGATACGTGTAAATAATCGAGGTAAAATGCAGTTTGTCATCTATTCATGGTCATCAGATACAGTTGAGGAAAAATTATTAGACCATCAAAAGTCATCAAAAACAATGATTATGCAATCAAGTACTATCTCCTGTGTGTATCATGTGACTAAAACAGACAGAAAAGAAAACATGGAATGCCTAAAAGTACTGTTTTTGGCAGTACAATGCCATAGCTATTGATGTAAGAACTGAAGTGATTTTGGTTATTATCAAGAAAACCATTGAAAATGTCTTGTTATCAGCTCTTAAATTAACCTCTTATGAGCTATTTTTGTTGTTATCATTATATTTGTTCAAACAAATGTACCTTTAGTTGTACCAGGCATTAAAATGAACAAGAAATTGAAGATAACAAGGGAGTCTAATATTTTTTTCTGCAACTGTATGACCCGTTTGGACATTCAGAGGCTTCATAGTGGACATGGAAAAACTGCCATTGCCTGCAAAATTGATTCACCAGTAACACACACGGAGTTTGATAAATGACAGTGGTTGTAGACACTCGGTTTTATGTTCCATTGATGATATATTTGTATGTTGAAAAAGTTTTTTCCTAATTTTTTTCTGATTTGATTATAACCTTTAATTTTACTGAAATTTGTGACTTTCACTTAAAAATGCAAACTGTAGTGGATAATATTTAATAAATGGTGATAAATCACTTCGGAAAGACAAGAAAAAATCATTTAGAAGTCGTGACAAAAATAGTTGTGGGTCGTTAAGGGTTAATGAATAAAGGGGTTGGGTGATGACACTACAGCTAAAGAATACAGGTATATTTTCCTTTGTGACTAAGAATCAAAAAGTCTCTTATTTCTGAAGTTCAAATGGCTCAGATGTTTCACTCTCTCACATCTCTGTTTTTCCTCTTTAGATCAACACACAATGCCAAACTGGGGAGGAGGGAACAAATGTGCAGCGTGTCGTGGGACAGTTTACCATGCTGAGGAGGTGCAGTGTGACGGCAAGAGTTTCCACAAATGCTGTTTCCTCTGCAGTAAGTGCTCCTTGTTTGGATACAACAAAAAATACACTTTGGGATCAAGTTGCTACTCAAAAATGTTCACGGTTAAACTTGGTTTGCATTGAAAATCCTCCCTTTGAAGCCATAAGAGTTTTACCCTCTACTGACATCCAGACAATTAGTTACAGTTAAAAATTGCCAAAGGTATGCTTTTCTCTGGGTAGTTGGATATTACTTTTTGACCTTGCAATCCATTTCATCCCAGTGCAACTCAATAGGACTTAGGTCATTCCATGATAGAAAACACTCCAAGCAAATGTTTTCTTCTCCAAACAAACTTTACATATAGCTTTGATGTACAGTATGCTTGAGATCATTGTCTTGTTGTGAAGTATGGAACAGTAATCCTGCCTTATATATTGACCTGTGTCCATGTTGAAATATCAAACTGTTTTTTCATTGTTTTTCATGCATGAATACACTCAGTCATGGTCTGTGGGGTATTTAACCTATATGTGTGTCGGCATGTTCTCCTAACTAATTTTAAACAGCGGTGGAATTTGATCTAGCTACATGTATTTCCTACAAAATCTACAGTTTTTGCGTCTGGTATGACTAAATCTCAGTAAGACCATGCATGTGTCGTGGTGTTTCCAAACTTTTGACAAGCTGTGTATCTAATGCTGCATAGAATAATAATAAGCTAATCATAAAAAACTGTAACAACATAAGTCAGTCTCCTTAAAATGTAGGTATTGCTTGAATGCACATATTTGCAAACCTGATGTATGCATTCCCTTGTCTTAAAGGAGTCATATTTTGCTAAACCTACTTTCATTAGTCTTTGGTACATTTATTTGTGAATTTTGGACCCTGATAGTTCAAAAAGTTTGAATTTAAATCCTCCAGGTGCTGTAAAGCTATCTTTATATTCATTTTGGCAAAAATCGAATGGATTTCTACAACCTGTTTTAATTTCTTCTTAATTTGTTACATCTATAAATAATTACATTGTGATATTTGCACATGTAAGGTCAAGACTTCCGACGAACATTTCTCAGAGTGCGACATAATTGTGTCAGCAGCAGCAGTTGTAGTCCATACTGAAAATATGTCCAAACTTTGAGCCGATGACTTAAATGTTCAGTTGTTGGTTGAACAGGACAGAGCAGCACAGCCAACAACCTGGAGGGGGTGGGGAGTGAAGTGGCTCATGTGCATTTAAAGGGCCAGTGCTCAAAACCACCTTTCTGGTGTCATTACTCAGAAATAGGGTTGAAGATGGACCTGTGGAGTTGAATTAATGAAGAATTCAAACCCAAGCATAGCATTTACAGTTTATATAGACCACAGGGAAATGTTTTAAAATGTATAATTCCATTTAAAAAAAAGCAGAATATCACTCCTTTAAGTAATAATAATGTTTGTTATATGTGAATGTGCTCTTCCTGATCCTACTGTGTTAAGTGGTGTGATTTTTTTTTTATTGCAGTTTGTAACATGAGATGTTATGTTTGTGAAGATCATGTTTAAAGCCTGTTGTAATGCATCATGCTTATTTTGGCAAAGACTACACACACTTAACAGAAAGTGGGGACAAGAACTTTGAAATAGGAGTTTACTAAGGCAGAGGAGCCTCACAAAAACTACACATCATCGGAAATGTAGGATTCAGAAGCTTTGGGATGTGCCCTGTGCCAAAGAATAGCTAAAAGTCAGGATATCTCAGATTTTGCTGCTTTGATTTTGATTTTTGTTTGCTGGAGGGCAAACATATTGGTCAGTTTGTATGTCTGTCTGTTTGTTTGTTTGTCTGTCTGTTTGTCTGTATGTGCTCTAGTGGTCACATTTCAAGCATTATTGATATCAAACCATGACCAAATGATTGTCCATATTCTCTAGTCGACCTGATTAGGTTTTGCCAATATTAGGCCAAAAGTACAGCTGAGTTATAGGCCAAAGTTCAAAATGGACATTTCACCTTAACTTAGGTCCAAATCATCATATCATCAGTATTCATCTGATCATACCAAAATTTAACATGAAACATCTCTGTGCAAGTCCCTTCTCATATGCCAAATTTCGCAACTCTAGGTGGCATGACTTCTGGTTGTTATGGTAACGTATCTAAAATTTGTTTGTCATTAATAACCTCCCTTCTATTTGTCATAGCAATTTCAAACTAATGCTCATAAGTTAACTAATAGTTAACTAATAGTTCTTGGCATCTAAAGTGATCAGGGCTCAAGCACCTAATTTGCATATTTACAAAATGGCTTCTGTCTTGAAAACTATGATGGATACTGACTAACTTTATATTGTTGACTTAAAGGAAGTCGAATATGGTCTTTCATTTTGTACCAATTTTGTTGACCTTGAAAGGTCAAACTCAGGGTCATGATTTTCAAAATACCCAATTTTTGACTTTAACTCCCTCAATTTTGCAGAAAAACAACTAATATCAGATTATATAGCATGGAAATACAGGCCAAAATTCTCTTTCAAAGCCTCCGGCAAACGCACTGCAAATGGTAGTTTCATTCTTTTTGTCGGCCACAAACTTTAGACATAGTAATCCTACAATTAAGTGTTTCAGTTCTTGCTTTATGGTGATGCAGCCACGTATGTCCTCGCAAAATCTATCCTGGCTGTTCAACATTAACATTAACAATATTTTTGGAAAAACATTGTGTAAAGAGCAATTGAACTTGTTGAACTGTTATTTGCATTTGCTGTCTCAGATAGCTCTCATGCTTTAGTAGATGTTGCCAAATCCTGTGGTCTTGAATGTGATTATGTCGACCTTAGCCTTGCCAGGAAAAGACATTGCATCAGCATGAGCGTATTCCCTGTATCTTGTTGTTGTTTGACTGGTTTCACTGTGGTTTCTGAAAAACCAGGCATAAAATCTAATACGAGGATGAGTCAGTTGAACCTTGGTTCACCCCTTCACAGTCCATCAAAGAGACCTTGTACTGACACGTCTCTTACTGTTCATCAGTTCATGTTGTGTTGTCAGTCAGCGGGATGTGTGGGCAGCTTGTCCTTGTTTTGGGCCGTCCCTGAAATGTCAGCGAACATGTTCCAGCGAAAGACCTTGCACAGAGATCAGGATGTTACAGATGACTTTATTTAGCTGCTATCAAAAGACCAGAGCGCTTTGAGCCACAAAAGATGAGTTTATGTCTTCCTTTGGCTCGCTGACAAAAACAGTGTTGTCTGACATTTCCACTGAGGAGACAATGACTCAGGGGGCTGGGTGTCCTTCACTGTCCTTGACCCTTTCCCCCAGTTTGCCAGTTTGACATTTTCTGGCATCTGTTTATTTCATTTCTGGGGAAGAACGTCAGTAACAGAAAAACCATACAGTTGTAACAAGTGAAACCATGATGATTCCAATAAAGATGGTCCAGGAAATATCCCACAAGGTCCCAGTAGTTTCGTTTGGGAGATGTTGGCTATGAGGTCACACAAACACACACACACATATGAATAGGGACATTTTTTTCAGCCAGTCTTGTGAAATTCTAAACCTGATGCAGGCAAGTGTGTGAAGAACTTGGCCAATTCCATAAGCCAGCATCACATGCAAGTGTTATGTTATTATTATTTTTTATTACTTTTTACTTTATTTGCTTTAGTTTGTACTATGTTTTCAACAGCGACTATAAATACATTTCCACAAATTGGTGCTCATATCAGAAAAATGAGTTATATGATGAAGTTCACGAAAAAATATCAGGAGGTGAAAATGTCAACTGTTAAATACATTTCCCCACTGTGTGTTTGAGAGTTTTTTTTTTTTCTTTGTAGGTCTTAAATGCTTCCACATGCAGTTGAAAGGAAATGTCACAAAAAAACAGAGTATGGTCCAGCATTACATTCATTACCAAGGGGGGAAATATGTGGCAAAAATATGATAATTTGTTGACTCTGAGAAGACATTCCTTGTAGAAAGATGCTTAAGAGGATTTTTCCAGTGTCTTTTCTCTGACAATTCATGTTAATAACCAGATGAATGTTTAGAAAAGACATCTTTTTAAGTTCATGTTCTATTTTTGATCCGGCAGTGACTAGATTCGAGTCCACCTCAGTTCATTCTACACCCTCACTGCTTTTAGTTTTTTCCATTTAAGTAGATCTTTTAATGTTTTTAGTGGTTGCAACAGGACTTATTTCCTTTCATTTAGCTCTTAATTTTCATTCATGTTGTTGACTTTATCCTGCAGTTTTAACTGCTTTCAGTGTTTGCAAGGAAATGTACTTTGCATGATTAGATATTCATTATGTCGAGAGAAAAATAGTACATTTATACTGATGTTTTGATCACAGCATGATACTGATTGTCTTTGGTGTAAACTAACAGCGTTTCCCTACCTCCTCTCCTCTGTTTTCAGTGGTGTGCAGGAAGGGCCTAGACAGCACCACACTGGCTATTCATGACCAGGAGATCTACTGCAAGTCCTGCTACGGGAAGAAATACGGCCCTAAAGGCTATGGCTACGGGCAGGGGGCCGGAACGCTGAACATGGACCGAGGGGAACGGCTGGGAATCAAACATGAAGAGTAAGTAATGCACCAGTGCTGAGTCCAGTACAGTGTGACTGTGACTAGTCACTTACCCATGATCATTTTAGTCACTGTGATGCCAGAGATTATTCATAGTAATGATGGTGTGATCACTGTTGGATGTTAGATGTCAAAAGATATTCCACCAGAGTGGCTGTAATCTAATTTTGACACCCATTCTGTCCCTGCAATGTCTCTTAATGTTTTTCCCTCGAAGCCTTAAAATACTGAATGTGACTAATAAACTACCTGATCTGGACTCAGTTTTATAGCTTCATAGATTTATAGTATAACACAATAATACAAACAGCTTAATCCCTCTTGAAGAAAATTGTTTTGGGGAGGTTGTTGTACAAACACATACAACAAACTAACAAAGCTAGATGTTGATTATGATCTGTAGAATCATCCCTAAACTGGTAACCAGTGGTTGCAGTGAGGTCAGTCAGATGCATTATATGTTGTTTACAACTTGAGGCATCTGACTCTGAGAGTGCTATTGTCTCTACAAAGCATACATGCAGTCATGGTGCTATAATTAATGCAGTTTACAGATATGTAACTTCGAATGACTCACATTTAATGCATTATTAATGAAAGGTGGTAAGTATTGTCAGTCAGGATATTATTTTTGGTCTTATTGCTCTCCCAAGGCTTTTGCCTTTAACCAGACTATGAATCCTGCTGCTGTCTTCTCTCTGCATCCGTTCCTGTTCTTCACTGCCTGATCCACAAAGCTTCAAGGGAGGAGAGAACCTTGACAGGAATATTGGCAAACAGTCGGCCTCTTTATCAAACACAGCTTGGCTGTGACAGTTCCCAGCTGGCGCTGTGAACAGGGATGATATAGGAAAAGAAAAAGCTAAAGCTTAAGTCTGACATTCAGACAAATGATCTAACAGGCGAATAGATCAAATAATAGATCAGGATCATTGTTTCACAACAGACTTTCACTGTGAACCTGCAAGAGAGGCCTGGAAAAGGGATGGGTATATGTACTAGATGGTACCAGAAACTGCAGTATTTCAACCCACTGTATGTGACTTTTAGACATCCAGGCTCAATGTGATCCCACCACAAATAAGCTTTAAAACACATACCTCCCCCAATGTTTACCCTTCCTAAGACGTCAGGTGATTATTGTTATGAAAGAGTTTATTATGTAACCAGCAGGATCTCCCTCGCCCTCCTCAGTTCTCGGCCACAAAGGGCTTCATTCAGGGGCCACTGGGGCTGGCAGTTACCCTTCGATAAGCACCGCTCCAGGGCCCCAGGGTGCACTGCTTGTTTTCCCACCACGAGTTGAGGAGGAGAGAGGGAGATAGAGGAGAAAAAGTATGTGCCAGATACTTCTGGTTTCTCTAAAAATATTTAAAGTATAAGATAATATTCAGCAGACTGACAAAGCATAAAGACATACATGACACTGGATGTTGTTAGTACAGGTTTTCTTGTTGTTGAGACTTTCCAATCATGATTGTACTGTGGGGATGTGGATGTTCCTTTATTTAAAGATAATCTCGACACCAGTGAATATAAACACATCTGGTTGTTATGAATTGTAATGCATACTTTTTTGTCATGTTTCTGTGTTTAGGTGGAATGATATGGAGAAATATCAGCTGTTTATATTGATGCAGTGGATTTATCTGATTTTAAAGAAGTTTGTAAATAAGAGGGAGTTCAGTTTTTTACCAGAAGTGATGAAAAAGTAGACATGTAGTAATGCAGAAAACTGAGGGAGTGATAGTCTCAGATGCATTCAGAATCGCTGTGCATTTGGATCATTGACAGATTTGTTATACCTTTAGGCCAGTGAAGATTGACATTTCTATCATACTATGTGTTTTTTCCTAGAACACAGTCTCACAGACCGACCACCAACCCCAACCCGTCCAAATTTGCTCAGAAGTTTGGAGGTTCAGAGAAATGTGCTCGATGTGGAGACTCTGTGTACGCAGCCGAGAAGATCATGGGAGCGGGAAAGGTGGGTACTAAATATTATATTTCTTATTTAACTACTCTTTTATTTACAGTTTAGTATATGAATACCTAAGAATAACCTTTGATAACTTATTGATCAATTCTAAGTATTATTTCATTTTATGAATACTTGAGTTTTTTTTGGGACTTTTACATATTTACGTTTTTCTGCTTTTTCATCTGATGAATCATGTCAGCAGATAGTCCTTGTTGGTAGTTCTTGAACATCAGATTAGCTTTAGTCATCATTGGATCAGTTTAAGAATTTGCAAAAGTAAAATTCAGTTTTATGCAGAGTCATCCACATACGTCCACATACACAGAATTATTTTTTTTTGCCACAACCATTCCCATAGATACAGCTTGAGCTGTATACGTATTAGACAAAGGTAAAGCACCCTTCCCACCTAAGACAGCTACAAGAGGACTCAGGGTCCAAACCTTCCTGTAGACCCTAGAGAAGCAGTGGCATATATCAGACCAGTAAGAAAATAACTTGGTACGAGACCAGAAGGTGTGACCAAGTGTCCCCTCAGCTATCATACACCTGTTGCAAAGTGGTGATGTTGTAGGGGCGAACTTATAAATTTTGGTCCCACAATAATACAAATGGTGTAGAGTTTCAACTGACTTTGCACCAACTTCTGAAATGTGGCTGAGGGAAATGGGGAATGTATTACATCTTGAAAAGATTAGATATAATGATAAATTGAGAATCTTCCATGAGATCTGGGACTCTTTGTTGGTTTTCATTAATGGTGAAGACTGAGCCACCCCTGCTGCAGTGTACACGTATACTATCTCGGTATTATAAATGTCAATTTCCTTTTTTTTTCTTCTTTCCCATTCCTTTTTTGTATTGTTTATACATCAAAACCGTGATACTGTTTTTTGTTATATGCTCATGTGCTTTGTTTATACTATAGTTAAAATTATAAAAACAAATGGTGCCAGGTACAACAAACCCCACCCCTCGGACGAATAGTAGCTTATTTTGGCATTGTTCCAGCTGATGTCATCATGTCAATGCATGTGCTGATGTCAACATATCAGTTGTTTCTATATATGTGCTAAGTTTGAAGTAAATTGAAACAAAATTGATGTTTTTATAGACATGTGAAATGGCACCAATTATAAGTAAATGGGAGACAAAAAAAAAAGATTTTAAAAATTTCTTAAAACTTTAAACTTTGACCTACTTTTCCCAAAATCTAATGACATCTGTTCTGGGTCTCTGGCAATAGATAAACCCGATTTGGTATGAATTCACCCAATAGTTTTGCAGCTAGAGTATTAACAATCAAACAAATAAAGTAACCGAACCAAAAACAATACCCCTTGCCTCCTCTTTGGGATGCGGGTAAATATGTAAAAAAGTAATAATAAATTTCAGTTTTATCCAGAGAGTAAAACGGGTGCAAAAGTAGTGGAAGTATATTCCTGCATAAACCAAAAATAAAGGCTTAAAGATGTGTTTGAAGGATCTGAGACACACTTATCTGCAGTCTGCAGTGACAAGCTTTAAATTAAAATATGTACCAGGGTCTCAGCCGACTCCACCGTCTGGCTTCAGTTTAACATGATGACCCTTGACTCAGGTGAGGAATCGGGGGTTGTCTTGACAACGCTGTGGCTCTGGAATTTGATCCTCCACCAAAGACTTAAAGAATGCGCCCCTGCAACTCTGTCCTGATTTTTTTTTTGCTCACAATAATGAGAAAATAGAAATCCAGTATGTTCCACAGTGTTGTAGCAGCAGTGAGAATTTCTCATGATTAGAACTTACCTCTGTAATGAGTCATGTGTGTTCAATTCGATGGAAAACTAGTAGAAATAAGACCTTTAACTCTGTTACTGTTGTTGCCTTGAACTCTGCAGGACCACAATCTAGATCAAAAACTGCTTCATGAACAGAGTTAAACTGGTTTAACTGGCTTTAACGCACAGTGCTGAACCACATGGGGCTGGTTTGCTGTGGTCTCTTAATGAGAGTGCACAAATCCTGTATTTTCTGATTGAAGCCCTTCCACAAAGTTTGGATCGCAGCTTTGTAACAGCTGGTGCTGAGGCTGTGAGGACACAGGGCCGATGGCAGATGTGGATGACACACAGATTTACAGTAGATGAAGTCATGAGGCTCAAGAGATGCAACCACAGGATGTTTTAGTCTGAAAAAGAAAATGCTTGATTCTTGTATTAGTGACTCACATGAAACCATGTCCTAAGAGGGGATTTGCACTCTGTAGGTTTTCTGTTTCCGCTGAAAGTGGGAGTGGACTGTTTCCTGCCATGCACTCACACATTAGCAGATTTATGGCAGGTGATGTCATCGTGCAGAAAGCTGTTAATGTTTTTCCCAATGGGAGTAAATCAATGTATGGTTTCACTCACTGGCTGAAGGATGGCCTTTAATTTTCTTTAGTGAAGACTTTGAGAAATGCTCTGGTCTGTGGGAAAACTGAACTGCTTGGATGGGTTTGAGCTCCTAAAATGATGATAAATACTCCAAGGTTTATAGGCCAGTTGTCAACTGAGAACAATCTTCACACATGTAAAACACATTAAAAGTCAATCAATAGTGATTGATTCTGGTCGTCTCGTCTTCTTTTCACAGCCATGGCACAAGAACTGTTTCCGCTGTGCAAAATGTGGCAAGAGCCTGGAGTCAACCACCCAGACTGAGAAAGATGGAGAAATTTACTGCAAAGGTGAGCGAACAGATCTGATATGTGACACACTTTACAACACAGTGCTTTTATTAGTGCTGTTTTTCTGATGGATTACTGTCATTATTAAAGACTGAGAGCCAGGATTAATGCAGGGTTAAATAACATTTGATTCAGCAAAAGCATTCATTGGCCGAGCATCCGTAGAATAAATCCACCGTGCAACAGTTGCATAGTAATGCAGAGTGATCCAGCAGCAACAAATTGGCTCATTTGAAACAGATAAACATTCATAAATGAGCAACACATTGAACACATGCAGACATAATGGGCTTAAAATGACTAGGAGAAGAGAAGTCCTGCAGCATCAACAGCAGCACACGAACATCATGAAACACAGTGACATCTCCATTTTGTACATATTTCTCGATTGCACACTTATGTTATACTTTTTTTTGAAAGGTGTGTCTGTATCTTATTATGTGGCTACTTAGATACTTCTATTCTATTCTATTCTGTTAATAACACAGATGGATGATGAATTAAAGAAAAAGCCACCTCAGCAGAACAGCTTCAGTACTACTTCTCATTCATTGGCCAATCCCTGAACTCCAGAGTAATAAATCCCATTCTTTAAAAAGTCCTCCCCTCATTCTGTGTTTTGATAATAGCACAGAAGTGCTGTCATAACGTGGGTCCAAAATCACTGTATCACATTACACAGCATAGGACTCACATCACTTTTATATCCATAAAACCAGCTCTTCACTGAGGCCCTGTGCCCTATGAATGAGGGCATTGTCATCCTGGGGGAGACCGCTCAGATCAGGATTTTCCCTTCATTTGTCTCCCATAAGTCTGTCCTTGTTCAGGAACTATGGTGCCGAGCTTAAAGAGGAAAACAGCCCTGAAATCCAAACGCAAGACTTGGTAAAGTGGTTCTATGTCATATTGATATTCCAAATTCTCAACAGGGGGAAGTCATGTACCAGAACATAATTACAGCTACCCAAACCACCAACGAATCTATGCCGTGTCCACAGACTATCACTCACTGAATAAAGTATAAAGCTCAGTGATGTGTCTACATCTGTAGTATGGCATCAGCAAGTTTTCAAATAAATACAAATAAAAACTCATAGCTGATCAAA
Organism: Sphaeramia orbicularis; assembly: GCF_902148855.1. NCBI lineage: Eukaryota > Metazoa > Chordata > Actinopteri > Kurtiformes > Apogonidae > Sphaeramia > Sphaeramia orbicularis. The sequence continues at coordinate 23,822,868 of NC_043968.1, read as the reverse complement.
ATTACAGTGTCTTATAATCTGCCTGTACTGCCTCAGCTGATAGTTTACATTATAGCTCTGTTTTAGACTGAAAACAGCCACAGTAAAACCACAAATCACCTCTGTTTTCTAAAAGTGAATTAAAGTTGTTTGAAAATACTACCACTTAATATATAAGACAACTCATAAGGAGGTTACTACATGAACTACCTTTGAATCCATGTGTTTTTTTTTTCTCTTTTTGATATTTTATTGCAAGTCAGTTTCAGTGAATTAGAGCAGGTGTTCCCAAAGTGGGGCATGTGTACCCCCAGGGGTACTTGGAAGAAGCCCAGGGGGTACTCGAAATTTTTTGGGGAAAAATACATTAAATAACTCATCATGTACTGAATACAAACCAAATTATGAGAATTAATGCTGAAATATAAAACACAATAAATACATTCATGTAATAGTTTTATTGCCAATCATCTTGTTTAAGCTTTGGTAACATTTTAAGAACATTTCTGTTTTATATTATTCAAAATGAGTTTATTTGAGCAGCTAAGTAATTATTGTTTGTTGATTAAAGGTTCATTCATTAATGACCAATTTATTTATTTTTCTTGTCAATGAAAGACGGCATTTTTCAGTTTATATTTTGCAAACATTTACTGTAAAAAATTTGTTGTTTTTTTATACATTACTGTTAAATATATGTTATTTGTGTACAAAGTTTTGAAAATATAAACAGACACCTTTGGCACAGGAACAAATTTTGCCTAATTTTTTTTCAATCAAAAATGCTGAAGTGAGAGTTGGAGGTACTTGGCTAAAAAAGTATATATCAGGGGGTACTCCACTGTAAAAAGTTTGAGAACCACTGCATTAGTCTATAGAAACCAGCAAACAAATACAACAAAGTGGACTTTCCTAACCTGCTGTAGACTCAACCAAATAAACTGCAGGTGTGATCCCAAAAACACAAAGCTGGATAAATGAGCACATATGGATAAGCTCAGCCGTTGTTCTTCCACATGTAGTGTGTTGTTTTGGCTGGATGACAGCGGCCTGGTCCAGAAAACAGAGCTGCTTACTGTCCACTGAACTCCATCAGGAGCAAACAGCTGCACTGGGATGTCCAGTCAATGCTCCTCCACCGATCAGCACAATGAGACACGACGGTTCTTCTAAACAGAAGACACACTGCTTCACACAGGCAGAGGAACAACATAAACACACACACACACAGAGGTCAGTGGGTGGATGTTTGCTGAATGTCACAATGAAACCTTGTGCTGATGAGCAGGAATGTTGCGTTTCAGCACCAAACCCAAACACACCGCTGGTATCAAGCTGCGGTTTTTCCTCAAGCTGAACGTCCTGAGTGTGTGTGTGTGTGTGAGCAGCAGCTGGATGTGGTTACTGGGTCTCATCGTGAAAGCAGATGTGTGACACTTCACTATAGGAAGCTAAAGTAGTTTATATTCAAGAACACATGGAGAAAACCTCAGAAATTCTCCACCTCATTGTTTTATATTTTTCACTGCAAGCTGAGTAGCGCGATCATTTTCAAACTAACGTGTTCCTGTGAGATGAGCAGCTCAGAGTGGAAAGTGTCTCTGCACCCACTGAACTCACACAGGTCGTCTTACTGAGCCTGAACCTTTCACTGGAACACAGCGAGGAACCACCGTAGCCAATCAGAGAGCTGCTTCAGTCCTAGAAGTCTGATCAGTGCACTGAGTGGGTTTGGCGTTCCCATATTTATTTACATTTTACTCATCAAATAAATACATTTTTATGTTTACAGCCTCTTTCTGATGGCATCCAGGAAATTGCGATGTAAATCGGATGATATGAGCCATAACCACCTGACAGTTACAACTCAGCTCACTGACAAACACAGCAGTAACAGATGTTAATAAATACGAGCTAGTGTGAGTGTGTGTGAAGCAGGAGGACCTTTAGCTCAGTTTATAAAAGATACAAGTGACATTTCATTCAAAAACCACTAATCTGTTGGAACTCAAATCAATGCACTGTAGTGAGAGAACTGAAGAACACAATTCACATCAGCAGAGACAGAATAGTAAAAGATACAAACAAAAGTCCCACACTCAACACACAGTCGCCATGGCATCGTTTCAATAAGCTTATGCAACATCACATTTATTCCATTGTTGGGACACATAATGTTAGTGAGCCTAGATCTGAGCGACTGAACCAACACCAGATCTAACACTTACTGATTAGTTAAATCCATGAACATACTCAGGCTGAAGAAATCAGTAAAATGCCTAAAATGACTGAGGTCAGGGTTCCTACGCAAATACAGAAAGTAAAGAAAAGTATAGAATTTGATTGTATAAATTTCCATCGCTGGAAAAGTATGGAAAACAGAAACAAATGTATGGAAAAATAGTCATGTTTCCCAGACTGTTACCACTGTTCTGTTTTCTAAAATGTGAAATTATGAATATCTAAAAAAAGAAATGGATAGATGTTTTTTTAAGGTGCTTGCTAGTGCAGCTAAAATGTTTGTGTGAGAGCACATACAGTAGGCTACACGTCCCAGAAAACATTTGGGCAGATTGACAAGTTGAAGTTGAAGAGCCTTCTGCTCTTGTCCTCCTCCAACCCATTTTAAGGCCCGCCCAGGTGTCATCTAGTTTGACTGCTGCTTTGACGGACAGGTGATGTCCGAGCTATTCAACATGCCTTGTATGACGCTGGCAGAACTCGTAATGGGTAGATGTAAATTCTCTGACAACTGGCTCATAAATCCCAAATATAAAGACTGGTTGGATGGTTACAATTTTTTTTACCAAGACATCTGGAATTTAGGGTCTGGAAAAAGTTTAGAATTTTGAAATTTCAAATGTGTAGGAACCCTGTGAGGTAACAGCTGGCTAAGAGAACAAACCTGTATTTGTCAAAAACTGTTAAGTGATGACTTAAAGAGTTAAATTGTGTGTCATTTCAGAATAAGGAAAACTCTTAGTGTGTCTAGAAGATTTAGTCTCTGTTCTTTGTATTAAAGTGAATAATTCTATTTATTTATTCTATTCTGTTGTTTCTGAACCCAGTATCATGTCTAAGAGGGAACATCAGGATAAATGATGACAAATGGGTTCTCTGGTGTTTGACTTGGCTGTGCTTCTTTGTAGTTTATTGCTATATCCTCCTGAGACCCAGCAATGCATTTATGTCCTCTGTAGGGGACAAGAGTTTAACTGCTTTACTTTAAATAAATAAATAAATAAATAAAGCTGTCCACTGTAAAAGACATTCCGTAAAAACTTTTAAAAAATATATCTGAAAAAGCTGTTGGATCCTGCTGTTTCTAATCAAGACAATTTAATGGAAAAAAGCCAAAACCTTTTACGTTCCTGGGTCTCAGGAGGATATTTGTGATATTTGTTATTTACAGTCTGTTTAATAGTGTCAGAGAAGCTCCTCTGCTCAGTACCTTCATTTAAATGATACTTGTTTCTGCTCTGGCTCTGCGATCCCTCAGAACAGAACAGATCTTTATTGTCAGTCACAGGAACATTGAACACCAGTTTGCCAGCTCACTTCAGCTCTTTTCTAGATCTTTGTTGTTTCCTCTTGTCATAAACACACTTTGCCTGCCTGTATCACTAAACTCTTCTATATTTCTCGTCTTCCACAGCGTGTTACGCCAAGAACTTCGGGCCCAAAGGCTTCGGTTACGGCCAAGGAGCCGGCGCTCTGGTTCACGCTCAGTGATGCTCGACACACACAAACACACACACACCTTCACACTCCTGACGTTAACTCCAACTCCTTCCCACTTTTTGTAGCTCTTGTCCTCTCCCTCATATGCTTGGATGCTGAAATACTTTTATGTTTACAAATAAAAACATGAACAAACAGCGTACGTGTGCTGTTTTTTTTAATACACCGAGCCCTGCGGATGTGTGACGGTGCAGAGAAGAAACCAGTCTGATCCGACAGGTGCTCACATTTGACCGTATTTTATTATTAAAGCCATTAAAACGGAACCATGCCCATATGTTTACATCTGAAGCGGAGTTACAGTGATGTCTGAGGGTGGGCAGAGAGGCACTGGAGATGATTATGTGCTTTCTTTTTTTTTTTTTTTTTTCATTATCCCACGTGGTGTTGTGAGGGGCGAGGGGGGGGGGGGGGGGGGATGGCAGGTCAACAACTCTGAAGCTGCTGGAAGAACTAGAAATGGCTCCGAGTTTGAGTCGTGGGGAGGGGTGAGCTGGAGTGGTGTGGTGAACTCTGCCCTACAAAAACGTCGCCACGTGGAAAACACAGAAATGGCCTGAATTTGCCACCTGATCATTTATTAGATTTACCGGTTGTCTTTTTTTTTTATTGTGTTGCGGATATGAAACGTACAGCCAAGTCATGACCTTTGACCTTTAAAGCATATGAACGGTAGTGGCTGTGGCTGGTCTTTATAGGGCAGTGGTGATATCAGTGGTTGGCAGGTCTGATGTGGAGGTATTTTAAGGGGGTGGGGAGTGAAATGTGGAATAATGACGATGACATAACCGTCCCCTTCTGATGATGCAAACATGAGGCCCAAAGTTAAGGAGGCCCTAATATAATATAACCTCCCTTTATCCTTAAAACTATTGTATGATCACATTTCAGCTTTTAGAAAACAAACAAAAACAAAACAAAACAAAAAAAAAATTGGCGTCTGCCTTAGTTCTCTAGTGTCTTTGCTTTACACTTTGTACATCCAGTGGTATAACAAACCCAGCAATATATGACGTAGAAAAAAAACTCTTTAGGATGACTACAGAGTCCACAAGCATGAAACATTCAGATATATTACACACTTGCACAGGAGGGGGCCCCCACGACTTAAAAATCTGAAGACCAAAGACAACTTCCACTAAAAGATACACACTGGATTGGAGGAAAAAGGAAACCGATTTTTAAAAAAGAAAAATAAAATAAACAAGACAGATGAACGTAATGCAGAAAAAGTACTTGCAAATACTTAACATTCACTATATACAGACACGTGGCTTGCCGGGCTGTCACCATGGTAGCTCGGATGGCGATGGGTCGGATCAACAGGACGGCAAAAGCCCAGCTGTCCCAAGCATCGTACATGCAGTGGAGGATTTTTTTGGCAGGGAGGGAATCTGGGGTGTAGAGGAAAGGGAGGGGAGGGGGGGGTTGAATGGAAAGGGGCGTTTAGGGGTTAAAATGCCTATAGACAGCAGTGTCGGACATCACTAAAAGCTACAGTCATACACTTGGAGTATAGTCACTTAATTTTCTTCGTTCTGTTTAAGTTGGAAGAAATCCCCAAACTGAGAAAAAAAAAATTAAAAACCAGGCGCACCTTTGACTAACACTGACAAAACCAAAAGAAACCAAAAACAAAACAAAAACAAAAAAAAAGTCACTTATTACAGAGAGATTTCAACGTTGTTTTATGTACAGATGCACATTCTTTACACCTCAGTCCATCGTGCTGCTGCTGTGGAGCCGACTGCATGGGGATCCAGACAGGAAGTGATGAGTCAATGAGACAGACGACTACGTCCTCTTCCTCTCTGTAAACAATGGAAGCATCGGCACAGCTGGGCCCTTCAGTTCAGTAACGGCAGAGAAAAAAAAAAAACTACCTAAAAACAAGATCAGTGCAATATCGGAGGCAGACAAAAGACAAGTAAAACAAAGACGACTTTTTCATTTACAGCTTTTGAGAAAAAAACAAACAACGAAAAAAAAAAACACACATGGAATGAACCTTTCTTGTAAACTCAAACCATTTCCATGGTCCGTCTGCGGCCTTAGATTGTTTTTTTCCTCTTATACTTGATAATAAATACATTTCTTGTACCTGTCTACAGTTTCCTACTTTAGTTCTTGGGCTTCCATGTCAAACAGCTCACAGGTACGTCTTTAATAGATGAACTTGTAAAAACCTACTCAGCTAAAATGATGTGAAATGTAAAAATGATGGTGCTAGAACATAGTTATTTATCTATAAATAGTTTTAAAATAAATATACCTGTATCACATTGTCTGTTGGAGATTTTCTGTCACGTCTACAGTGGTCGCAGCTGAAGAAGCCCCCGTTGATCCTGCATGAATACTGCATGAAATGATTACTCAGAGAAAAAAAAAAAAGTCTCCTACAATTTCATTCAGCATGATTTGCGCAAGTAAATTGGGACTTCTCCAGCGGCTCCACCTGTTAACGAACACTTTCCTCTGATAAGTTCAACAATGTTGGCAAATCCTCATCAGCTCAACTCCAAATTATCACGGTGCAAAATCAAGACCATAAAACAACATTCCCTTATCTTGAACATACTTACAAACAAAAAACATGGATTTAAAAAAAAAAAAAAAAAACTTTTCCTTCAGCTTCCACAGCCACCGCAGTCATCGCAGGAACATCGGAGTTCCTGACCAACCAAAAACAACTAAAAAATACATACAGGGCACATCAACAGGGACACCATAAATAAGGGGCTTTAATATAAAGAGGAAAGTGGGAGGGGTGATACTGCCGTTCGATGGCGCCGCTGTCTCTGCAGCGTCGCATATCCAGTACAAACAACAGGAGAGCGTTATATTGGTAAATCCTCTTGTCCGTCGCCCTCTCTCCTCTCCGTTTGTGCCTGGCAGCAATGCACCGTCCAAAGGGCTTGGGAGAAGAGACGAGGAGGAGGGGTCGGAGAGCAGTCACAGTACAGTAATGGGTCTGATGTCGTAGAATAGTAGTATTAGTAGCAATAGTAGTAAAGGTGGTGGTGGGAGGGCTGTAGGGGAGGGGGGGTCGTAGGTGTGGTGTTGCCCTGTAACAGCATGCGAGTCCTGGCTGATTTTTTTTCTGAAGTCATTTGATCGGTGAGGGAGAGATGGTCCAAAAAAGCAAGCGCTCCCGAGAACAGCGTCGCTCCGATATGAACGCCCGAGGGGAGGGGGCGGGAGGGGAGGGAATCCCCGTCCAAGCTTCCTTCCTCCCCCTGCTCCCCCCCACCCCCGCCTCTTCGTACTCCTCGTCCTCATCCTCTACACCAGCTGATAGCCCGATCCAGACGTCTGGTCGTATTCTATTGTGTACTGCGTGGTCCAGTCCACCGTCACGGGCCGCATCAGACCGCAGCAGCGGATCTCGAAGAAGTCGATGAGGTTTCGGATGCAGCCGTGGCTGGAGGGGGAGAGAGGGGGACACGAGGGTGTCATTACCGACTGATGTTATAGTCGTAGTGACTTTACACATTTTTCAAGGTCAAAGTCAAGCACTTTTAAGGGTCATTTTCACCACATCACTGGGGTAAAACACATACACTAGGCACTCAGAAACTGACAGGAAGAGGTCTGGCAGAGCCAAAGCCACAACAGAATCAGAAGACAAGTTTCTGAGAGTCAAGTTTCAGCTTGAGTGACAGGAGACTCACAGGACAACAGCTTCAAGCACAGCTCAACAGTGGTCGTAGTAAGCCAGTCTCAGTTTACACTGTGAAGAGAAGACTTCCAGTTGCAGGTTGGATCAGTCCATAACACCTTCTTCCAGTCTTCAGTAGTCCACTGGCAGTGTTTCATGGTCCAGCCAAACCTCTTTTTCTTATTCTGAAGTCTCAGCAATGACTTTCTGCTGCAACTCGACCCATCAAACCTGCAACTGGAAGTCTTCTCTTCACAGTTGAACCTGAGACTTGCTTAGTACGACCACTGTTGAGCTGTGCTTGAAGCTGTTGTCCTGTCAGTCTCCTCTCACTCCAGCTGTTGACTCTCAGAAACTTGTCTTCTGATTCTGTTGTGGCTTTGGCTCTGCCAGACCTCTTCCTGTCAGCATTTCCCCCAGTTTCTGAGTGCCTTTGGATGGTGAAGGAAACTGGACTTACTGACACCTTGACTTTCTTGGCAATTTCTCTGTAGGACAGACCTACATTTTTCAGTGTTCTGATGGTCTGTCTCTCTTCTATTGTTAATTGCCTTCTCCCCTTTTCCATTTGTATAGTACCACAGTACTTGCTGCAGTACAATACTGTTCAAATAATGCTCCCAACGGTATGGTACCAAAGTGTGTTCCAACACTACTTTTATGCACAGAGGGGGTTGGAAGGAATTCACAAACGTTGGGACACCTGTAGGAATTGGTAGCACCAACTTTCGAGGCTTGACCAACCTCCATTGTTGCAGAACTGCTTTAAGTTGTTAACCCACTTGTTCGCCTTTTTGTATAATTCTGAAATGTACATTATTTTTCAGTTTTGTTTAACCTTACCTTTTAATTTTTTTTAACCTCTGGCAGTTCACGGCTTACCTTTGTACCATTTCAAGCTGTTCATTGGACTTGAACTGCTTGAATTTCAATATAAAACTGGAAAAACTGGGGTGTTCTAAAACTTTTGACCGGTAGTGTATCTACAGGAAAACATGATTTTTTTCACTCATTATCACAATGATGTACATTGTTTTATGCTATAAAAATCTAAATTACACTTCATAATAGCAAAAAGTTTAGAAAGTTTTATCCAAAAAAAGGGAAGCCACTTGGCGTTCTTCAGACACACTTGCACCGAGACAAAGATTAAGATAAAAATGTACCTGGAGTCGACCTGAGAACACCTGGGAATTTAGTTTTTTGATATAAAGTTTTATTTTTCAAAATGTTTCACCTCCCTGTGCCTAGCTTTGGACAGACAACTGATAGAAAAAGAGAATAAATCCAGCACAAGTTTGAAACACTGCTCTGGGTTTTAAGAGTTAAACACCAGGTCACATTTTTTTTGTCCTGTTTTTCTCCCCGATTCATCCTGATCAAGCCGTAATTTTCTCTTTTAATGTAACCTGTACCTTTAATATTGTAATAATGCAGTAACTTCTGCCCTCGTTTAGACCAAACAGCCCTTACATGACGTTACTGCATTCCTGCAAAGGTAAGTTCTATCATTTCAGAGGAAGAACATGAGATCATTTACTTGAAAGGACTTTCGATGGACGTGGCTGTGACTTTAAAGTGCTTGTATCTCCGAGCGTTCATCCTCTCGTTGGTTGTGATTCCCAGAGCGGCGATCTATGAGACGCACAGGGAACATTTCACAGATTCAGGTGTTAAAAAATACTAAAATTCACAGATTATACAAAAAACATTCAGGCATTAAAAGTGTCTGTTTGTGCTAAATATTTAACCCTTTGATGCATGAGTTATGAGGACCTTAGTCAAGATTTTTTTTTTCCTGAGTGTTTTTATTCCTCTTTAGGCATGGAAAAAACAATGTAATTGCAATTTTTTAAAGTGAACTTATTTTTAATGAAGTTACAAAAATGTCCTTTCAGCTGGACACCATGAGTTTAATTTTTGAAGCAAAGAAACATTTATTTAAAATGCTATATCAGAAAGTGATATACTGTGTGAAAACTATGAAATACAGTTTTTTTTAATGAAATTAATCTGATGTTTTCTCACATTTTATCATACTCTAATCCTAGTTATTATTTACTTCATGGAGATAAAATGCAAAAAAACCCACAACTTTTTAATTAAGAAAACTGTTAATTACAGTCTAATAACAACTAACAATTGATTTACACTTAAACATGTTCCTGCAGATCAGGTTTATCAAGAACAGCATAGGTACAGTAATTGTATTAATTGTAGTGTATGGGATGATGCATAAGTGTCCACTGTGTTGGCTGATATGGAACTAAAACAACAAAACCCATGAATATACAAGAGAAAAGCTGGAGAATAACTGTCCACTGTATGACCAGTATGCATGAAAGGGTTAAACCCAGTGTCCTGGAGGCGAAGCGGTACCTGATAGAGTTGACACATGATGAGCACAGCGACCCACATGAAGTGAAAGATGCTGTTGAGGAACATCCAGAACATCCAGGGGGAGCAGGAGGCGATCTGGGTCAGATAGAGCCAGAACCCGTCCTTTGCGTAACTGGTGGCACAGTGGATTCTCCAGTCTGTGGGAAACCGTCACACAGCAGGAGTTAACAGAGAAACAAAGAGGGTATGTATGCTATGAGCTTCAATAAGTCGGCTTTTCTACTCACAGGAGATGCAGCCATAAATCATCCAACAGATCATACAGAGCAGAAAGAAGAGATAACCCATGAAGTAGCGGTGATTCCCACTTCCTGTGGAGGAGAAACGCATCATTCTTATCGTGTCTGAAGGCCCATTCCTACCACGCCAGGAGGTTAATGTCTCACTTGACACTAGGCCCGTTTACATGACCATAAAATGTGATAACTGGGAGTAATTAGATAATTGTAATAATCAGATCTGATGAGTTTATGTGCACTTTAGAAATATGTTCATCAAAAAACCCTGGTTAAGGCTTTTTAGTCCATTATTCTTTGGAGTACGTACGTAGTGATGGTCGACTATTATCTTCTGCTTACATTTGACTAAGAATTTTTTTGTTTTCTATGATTTCTTTTTTTTTTTTAACACATGCACAGATTTTAAACAATGACATAAATCAGATGAACCTGTATACATGCATAAAGACAGCAGAGTACTGGGGAGAACTCTAGGCGTGTTAATCTGATTTCTCATAATCTGATTACTGCATATCACATTATGCTGTTTAGATGATCACTTGAATAATCTGATAACTCCACAAATCAGATACAGGTAGGCGTATTAGTGTGCATGTGAACGGGCTCATTGTGTCCTGACGTGCAGTGGATGTTCACTCTGAACATGAGCATGAGTTGGGTGAATGACAGACCGACTACATGGATCTGTGCTGTCTGCTATTAGTCTGGGAGTAACAGGTCAGTGAACAGGGATGGAACGATTACCAGTATAACGATTAACCGCGGTAAAATTCCTGACGGTCAGTATTACCGTTTAAATTCTAATTATCATGATAACCGTGTTTGATTACCACACTTTGAAAACTCACAGTACTGCTCATTTCCTGGAGAAGCAGCAGCATGCCACTTTTCAATGTTTGGCCTCTGAAAACATTTGTTTTTTTTTCATAATACTCTTAAGCTCTTGAAGACCCAGCTCTTCAGAGAGCACCTCCTGTCTGAGCACTTTCAAACATTCCATTTTAAATGTATTAATAATAATAATAATAATAATGATAATAATACATTTTATTTATAAGCGCCTTTCAAGACACCCAAGGACACTGTACAACAAGATAAAACAAACAATCCATAAAATACAAAGAAATAAACAGATTAAAACAATTATTATTATTATTATTATTATTATGTTTACCCTCTTGTTTAACTTAGTATTTTTACTTCACTGTTTTTAATTTCACAGCTGTTTTTATGTCTTTTTAATCTATTCTTGTATTTTAGTCGATCATTTTGCTTTTTTTTTATTCTTCTGTACGACACTGTTTTAATTGTACAACTGTTTTATGTCTTTAATCGGTTCTTTTATTTTTCTTTTCTTTTTGGTTTTCCCCTGTAAGTCGGTTCAGAAAAAAGCGTCTGCCAACTGCATAAATATAAATGTAATACAACTTGGTTAAATTATTTCACTGTGTGTTTCAGTACTTTTTGAACATTTTGAACACAATTTCAACAATACCATGATAATAATGATAACCGTGATAATTTTGGTCACAATAACCGTGATATGAAATTTTCATATCATTACATCCCAATAAGTGAATCACAATTATTAAATGATGCCCCAACAAGGGTTTACCCCGAAATTCCCCCAATCCTCTGCTATATATAAATCTGTCCACAATAATTGTCAAACAGTTGATATGAACTCATTTTGAGCTACATCGACCTGATAGTGGCAGAATAAGATCTTCTCTGTCAGAGAACCAATTTTTCCCACCAAACTCCACCTAGTGAATGAAACTGACACCATATGAACTCTGGATGGCAGACAGAAAAAGGACATTTGTAAGACGATCGATATGAACCAAATTTGATCTCAATCAGCCTATTATTGCTTGATTTATGTCCAAAAAACTGATTTTCTACTAAAGCACCCCCATTTGGATGACTTATAATACACTTAGAGAAGTGGAAATCGATAGGGTTCTTCCATTAGGGGACCCCTATGTTAGTTATCAAGGGAGAAGAAATCCAACCAAATCTGTCCAAGTTATCGCTTTCACACCAAGGATATGCAGCAGCGGTGGTTAAGGTAAAACTATTATATCCCTGAAATTGAGTTTCAGGGATAATAATTCCCTATCACAATTATGTGAAATAAATGCAATTATTCCGCATAAATCTTGATTGTTTGTAGTCAGCTGACTCAAAACAGCTGGATGAGAGCAGAAACATCATTTTTTTTATATACTTTTTAAAAAATTTTTATTTGTTTTATCAACAGACAATACAACACAGAAACTAGTGGTCACTGGTTGAACACAAAAGATGTAAATGACAGACTGTAGTAATTATTCATTGTTTTGTTTACAGTCCAGCCATTTTCTCCAGTGCTTTATGAACATATGTTCCTTGAGCCGTAGGTAATAAGTCAATCTTTCCATAGAGTAGATTTCCTCTATTATAGTCACTGATCCTCATGGGGTGCATCAATTTTGAGTCAGTTCCTTGTAATGGTCTTTTTGGAAGCAATTATAAGAATTCTAAAGACATATTTGTCTTCTTTGTCTAACACATCTCCAGGTAGCAGTTCCGGCAAAAAAACAAAACAAACAAAAAAACAAACAAACAAAAAAAAAACCCCAAAACTTGGGGTCCTTAGGAATTGTGAAAGTCATAATGCCCTCAATCATTTCAAAAAGCCTTTTCCAAAAAGACTTCAATTTTGTACATGTCCAGAAAATATGAGATTGATTAGCACTAGAAACATCATATTTAATCACTTTTTCCTTTTAATTCTGAGAGTTTGACCTGGTGCTCTTTCAGTATCATCTCATTGCCTGCCCTTCACATTAAGACGATTTACTTTTGTTCAGATATCATTATCAGTTATGTCCTGGTAAATTTAAGTTATATCCAATCTGCTTTGACATAAATACCTTACGGTGAATAAATCCCATATATATATATATATATATATATATATATATATATATATATATATATATATATATATAATTGTACTTCGGTGTTCAATGTCAATAAATGCTTCTTCGTCATCCATACTATATGTGCACAAATAAACTACTGACAGCATAATGTGAATAAAGAAAGTGATTTAAAACTTTAATTTACCATTATTACGACAGCCATAGGAGCCAGTTTCTAAACAGGCATTGAAATAACTCTGTCTCCTGCGGTTATCCATCAAAAATACAAATGATCCTGCAGATGTGTGCAAATGAAGGAGCTTTAACAGCAGCAGAGATGGAGCAGAAGAGCTGCTGCATTCATACATACATACAAGATATTCTTTGTCCTCAGTCCCTTCAGTTTTTATTCCTGTATTTCAGATCTAATTGAAGGTGTGGAGTATGTGTGTCCTGGTTTTAGAGGGTTACCGTGTTAAAAACACACACAGATTCATGACCATAACCTTGGCTTGTTAGATGAAAGCTCCACAGGGTGCATTTCAGAGCTTCTTCCAGTCTTGGGGGTCACTACTCTAACCAAACCATGTCCAAAGAGGAGAGACCCTCTGTTTGTTCAGAGTTTCCTCACTTTAAAGTCTCATCCTGACCACCACCTGCACACCTTCCTCCCCACATGGTCTCCAGCCTGACTTCACCAGACGCCTCCTGACACTCCTCTGTTCACTCACTTCCTCTAAGATTTCCTCAAGTCTGTTTTATTGTACTCCCCTGTTCGTGTGTCACATCTCGTTGCTCTTCTTTGTTTTCTTTATTTTTTCATTTTACGTTATTAACTTTTATAAAATACACCTCAACATAAACTGAAAACACCCCTGGTCAGTGAACATGTAGCTTCTCTAAGCTGAATATGTAGAGGGGTGCTTCTATGAAACCGGATTCATTTTGGTACATGCCCCTTTTGCCAGCTTTTTAGACCCAATAATAAAAGAGCTATTTAGACATATTTCCCCCCAGGATGTACCTAATGATGACCGCAGATAAATGCAAAAAAAAATTATACTCTTGCTCTGAGCCATCCCAAACTTAATGAATTTTTAATCAAATATTGGGGCCAAAAATAGGACCAAAACTGGGACATGAAAAGCTACCTAGGTGTCAGTGCATTTAAAACTGGAAAACATTGGTGTAAATGGCCTTATATACTGCTATAAATAAACACATTATGTTAAATTTGATGATCCTAGTGGTTTTTCTAATCCAGACATGTAGGTTTTTCATTAATCTCAGTCTCATTCCAGGTTTTGTACGTAACCCATCATGTCCACTTGCGTTACATGCAGAACCTGCCCAGTTAAATGCATATAAATCATGAATGATTTTGCAACAGCAGTCATTTTTGTCAAACACTCTGCCTTGCATAATTAGTTAAATTCCCAAAATGTACCAGTGAGAGAATGAAAAGATATTAAAAAATAGTTTTTCGTGTCCTTTTGACCATGTTACATGTGGATTTTTGTATAAAAACAATGTAAAATAATATAAAAATGTGTTTTATCTGAAAAATAGTTTCTCTTTTATCTCTGTAAGTATTTCTTTTCAAAATAGACCCAAAGTGCTTCCAAACGTCCTTCATAACATTAGTCTACATCTGGTTTGAATTTTTAGCCCCCATGTCCTGTTTTTAGGGACCAGTTTCATAGAAGCACCTATAAATAAAACCCACATCTCTGTATCTGGAAGTATAAATGAAGAGCTCGATTTCTGGGATGTGTTTTACTGTGACTGCTGACAAATCTGTGGGTTTACGTACCGACACAGTTCCCCACCCAGGGACAGTGGTGGTCGAACTTAGCGATGCAGCGGTTGCACACGGCACAGTGTTTGGACCTGATGGGCTTCCGTATCTGAAAGACCACACACGGTGAGTGTTAATAAATGTCTGTTGTGTGCCACTGTCATATCTGTATGCATGAACAGTTTCCTTTACCAAACAGGTGCTGCAGAATATGCTCAGATCCAGACTGCCCGTCTCTGCCAACTCCACAATCGTCTGGAGGAGGGAAACATCAAACGGGATATGAGGAGAAAAAAAAAAAAAGACAATGCAGAAAAATGAATGAACAACTGACAAGTTCCTCCTGTCAGGGTCTGTTTGGCACTGGAACAAAACACCTACTGACAGCTTTCGAGCTGAGGCAGGGATGTCTAACTCAGTGATCACAATGGAGGCTTCAGTAGTTTACAGTGAGGCAGAATGAAGGCTACTATGGGATGAGATTAGGTTGTGTTTGTAGGTAAAATACCACAAGGTTTTAGAAAAGTATTTAAGAAAAGGGCTGTTTCTCTGCACAAGTAAACCAACAGGGACAAAAAGGCTAATTAAAACTAGAGTCCAGGAAAACAACAGCATCCTCTGCAGCAAAGAAAAGCTCTGTGTTCTTTGATCTGAGGCCTCAACTGTGGCCGGGCCTGCGCTAACAATGCAGGGTAAATTTAGCTCATCATCAATCACTGGATAGTGAATCGGGCTCTGGAAGAAGCACAGTCACTGTTGTCCTCCATTAGAGTGCGATAATGAGGGCCGGAGAGGCAGGACGATGACTGGGCAGTGAGCCAGAAAATGAGTAGCAAAGCAGCCGTGGCCTCTGCGCTGAACTCAAACACAGTTTTCTACTCTGAATGGACGACTGTCACAGCTGATATAACATCACACATATGAGAACCCAAAGTGTTCACATACGTTTACACTTAGAACAAAGGGAAAGAAGACTTCATTCAACTATTTCCTCTATGTTTACCTTTTTCTTTTGCTCCTCTGAGGCTTTGATGATACCTGGGTCCGACTTCCAGGACTTGCCAAAGTTGTAGAACAGGGCCAAAGTGTTTATCAGGAAGGGCACATGGACAGTGGCGAATGGTAGATGTGCAGCGAGGTTAAGGAGAACGCACAAACATGGATAATGACAATGACAATAACAAGAACCCAAACAGAAGAAGCAGCAGTAGGTATCTTTAACCCCCTGATGACACACTGCAGCAAATTCCTGAACGTTTACAACAATGACATCTACGTCCGCCACGTTTATTTCTCAACTCGACTAAACGGCAGCTGAAGTGACTGAGCTGCTGATTCACCAGCGCCTCCTGTGACCCAGAGCAGAGGGTTTGTCTCATCTCTCAGACTTCGCCAGTTGGACCTGTCACAACAGCTCGCCGTGACTGGGCTTTGGTCGAGGCGGAAACACCAGCTGTGCTTTTTATGAGTGAGGCAGGGTTTCACATGGTGCTGGAACAAGGAGGAGAGAAACAACAGTAGCCATTCTCACACTATTCTGGGTCAACAAGGTCAGAAAAAGACCGGCCTGTCTTCACAAGGGACTGAGAAGGAAGATTTACAGCAGCTTGTAATGTTCATATAAAGGCGCTTCATTGTTCAATCTCAGAGGACGGTCCAGACTTATGAAACCCTCTGAAACTATTGACAGAATGAATTAACTATGGACAGAAAAAAAGTCTGCAAACACAAAGTATTACAAGGGAAAGTGTGTGATGTGTATATGTCATCCCTGTAATGAAAGAGGCTCCAGGACCCCCTCAGACCTCACAAGGACCTAGCGGTTCAGGAAATGGATGGCTGGAACATGTGACATATTTACCAATCACACACAAACATATACAGATGTTTTTTTCAGTCTGGTTGACAAAACTGAAGCCAAATCACTTCTACTTGAAACAATACATTCCGAAGTTGAAATAGTTATTTTAGAGTTTAGTTAAAACAACCATGGAAAGGTTTCTATTGTCTTTTTTTGTTTTGGCATTTTGTGTATTTATTTAATGGGTTACAAGAGGAAGAGGGTACATTTCATTAGTCTGGAACTGAACTGGTGATGCTAAAGGCTCCTGAATGGCACACTGAACCACTCTACCCCTGGACCTTTTGAATTAAACCAAAGCCGTGCACATGAACAACAGAAAGGAAATGTTACTAGACATGCTGTTAATCTAAAAATTGTGTCATCTAAATATATTAAATGTCAACATGAGCTGTACTTTGTTCCATTGTCTATAGTTATGTCCAAATATCAAGGGATTTTGGGGAAAAGTTAGAGGTTTGTTACAGGTGATTGTTTCAGTGAAATTAGTGCTGAAACCCAAGTTTTTTATATTAGATTTTATGTTAAATAGGTGATAAAAAAATCCTCATGAAGGTGGGAATATTACAAGCAAAGAGCGTGATTGCTCTGTCATCGAAAAGAAATGGGCAAACTGAGCATAGCAAAGTGGCCCGAAGAATTATCTTTATGTTTACCACATTAAAAAATCACATATACTTTGAAAGACAAACAAGACACTTTTGAACAAGCATGGGGCCGTTTCATTAATTGTATTAGGAACAGAGATTTGAGTTATCTGTTGTGGGTATCCGGGACACCATAATTATTCCCTGTACCACAATCATATGCTGTATTCTGACAATACTACTCATCATCTGGAAGAACTCTCATGGATTCAAGCATCAACTTTAAATGTGCCTTTTTGTTTGTTTGATTGTTTATATGTTTCTATTTTGTACATATAGCCTGTAAAAATCTCAATAAATATATCTTTGAAAAAAATAAAAATAAAAAATGTCAACATGAGCTGTGAGCTGCTACACTAAATCCACTCTACTACTGGCAAATAAGACCAATTCAAGTCTGTAATGGTGTCTCTATAGTGATGTAAAAGATGGGAGATACGCTTTATCACTTTGTGAAAGGAGTTTGTAAGTGAATACTCTCCAGAGCACCTCACTGGCTTAAAAAACAAGATTCAGAGAGAGGTAATGAAGAAAACCCCCAACACACACATTGCTTCTTTGCTGAGAAATGGTCAGCTCTTCCTATTCATCTTCAGGTAAAATGTTTTTAATGAGGTTTGCCTGAGAGGTAAGAGCAGAGGCACAGCAAAAACGGTCAGCGGTAGATTCATCAGTGTAGCTTTTGGCGAACAGTGTGTAGATCTATGAGGTAAATATGGTGCAACAAAGTCAGACTTAATATCTGTTCCGTGTATGACTAAAGAGCTCTTTTTCTGGATTCTTCATGGTTTTTAATCCCTCCACACCTTTCCTGCTGGAAATACATTTACAGTTTGCCTTTTCTCTTTGAGCACCGGGTAAAATATGATCTGGGCTTTGGTGAGACAAAAGGGACCATGGCCACACGGCTCCACCCAAGCCATTTGATCTGATTTCAAGTACAGGCCTGAGGATGATAATGAGCTCAGAAAATGAGGTAAAAGTTGCTGCTGAACCAAGGTGTGCAACAGACGCCTGAGTGAGTAGAAGGAGGCCAGTGGAAGAAATAAGAATCGCAAAGAAAAGGTTCAGCCAAAGACGTCATTTCACAACTGTTCACTCCATCAGGTCAGGAGGCTTCAAACCAGATGTTGGAATCTTTTAGATCATGACAGAAATGTTAAGTTCGTATTTTCATTTCCAGATCCAAGGTTAGGAGAAGTTCAGTGTGTCTTCATGCACGTCCAAAGTGGGGAGCTTGACCACGAAAAACCCTGCTGGACCTCAGCCCACAGTTTATATAAGCAGGCTCTGAGGGTCAGAGACAGAAAACTGTTGCTTCCCCTGACACTTCTGAGTGAAGCACACAAAGGACAACTCTAGAGGAGGTTAACCACCAGGCCCTTTAAAGGTAACAGTATAAATAAGATACTTGAGGGAAAACTTAGTGCTGTTAAACAACCGAGTGAACAGTGGCACCATTTGTTTCAGCTCCGAGTTCTCATTTACATATGGTTAAAGCAACCACACCAGTCGAGCATAGATCATAATTTGCATATCACTTAATTTGAATAAATGAACAAGATTAGAAAAGCATAAAACTGGATAGGCAAGTGTTACGACTTCACAGCAGGTAGCCTACATCTACATCCCTGCGGCAGACATCCATGCTCTGTCAGAAACAGGAAACGGCACGCCCTGTATTTGACAAGGCAGGGAAAGACACCAGTAATGGAACAAGGTTGATTGCAGATTTCAAATCTTAATGACAACCTGGATCGCTGGAGGGCAAAGAGAAGCCTGAAATAACTCATTTCACATGTCTCTGCACAAGAAAAGACGTGTTTGTAATCAAAGGGGAATGGTTTCACATGGTAAATGATCCATGTAGGGACGAACATTTCCCAAAGCACAGCACGCAACGTCACCTCACCTTTGCTCTTTTAAGCTGAATGCACTAAACTCCTGCATGGAGAGTGTAAGGGGTGGCAGAAAGAGGGATGTCATTGGGTGTATCAAGTTTGCACCTTCCATGAGTTCACTTCTTTCTCAGTCAGATGGAAAAACTGTTTGAAACAGATCTCTGTGAAGGAAGTGCACAGAAAACCCGTAAAAATAACTCAACCTGGCCCGTAGAGGGAACTTTTCCTTCTCAGTAAGCTTGGGTCAAAGACATTTTAGTCTCACATTAAAGGAGCATCGAGGCATAAAATTAAATGCCCTCCACAAACAAGAACTCCCCTCTCATCTCCTGCAATCTGCAACTTCCCAACAGAAAAACAATTCTTCCACAACCACAAAAAAGTGAGAGCAGCCATGGTGAGGCCAACAGAAACTCTGTTCAGTGTCTTCAGTGGGCTTCACCCAGCCGCTCTTATTAACTGCATGTAGCCATTCACCCGAGTCTGCCCAGGTTCATTCTTATGCATAACTTCTATTTGATTACTGTTATCTCCATCTGTCATTTCCTCTTTTCCACACCTTCAGAGCTTTCCCCAAATCACAGGCTAGAGAAAGCAAGGAAATCTGTTCTAATGCCTATATTTGATTTTACTTTGGCATTTATTTAGCCATTTTTTATTTAGTCTTGCTTAAAGATCACATCTACCAAATACACAGGTAGTTTTATCAGGTTTGTACATGCTCCTCCATTGTGTTGTTATAAATTCTACAATAACAAATAAGTTTTTAGCCCATGTGAACAGGCAAGTGCTATAACTGCAGGGCTATGAACTGTTTTTTCTCCCGTGTTTGCCCAGTCTTTCAGCTAGTGTGTGCTTCATAAACAAGAAAAGCACCCGGAGAGCGCAGACCTCCGCCAAGACAGATCTGCCGCCCCCACCCCCGGATCACCACCAAAATTGAATCATTTCTTCCTTGTGCCAGTATCAACATTTCCTGAAAATTTCATGAAAATCTGGCCTCAACTTTTTGAGTTATCTTGCTAACAAACACACACGCAAACACACAAAGCAAAGCGATCACAATACCTCCTGGTGGAGGTAACAAGTGGATTGTGGGTCAAAGCCAACTATAGGATATGTTTATGTGGACAGGACAGTGCATCAGTCACAGTGAAGTGTAGGAAAGCGGTAAGGTGGACCTGATGGGGGTTAGCATTCATTCTGATGTCCTACTGGTGAATAACATCACTTGAGCACAGTGAGAAAGAAAAGGATATCATTCCAAAACCAATAGAACCAGGTGCTGTACATCCAGAACTTGGTGGCCAGGTAGATTCCCAGAGGAAGAGCGCTGTGCATGGAGTGGTCAAAGAAAGCCCTGCGGAAACACAAGTGCAAGCGGTTATTACCCCGCCCCCTAAGGGGAGGCAAGGGGTATTGTTTTTGGTTTGGTTTGTTTCCTTGTTTGTGAACACTTTAGCAGCACAACTATTGGTTGAATTCATACCAAACTGGGTTTGTAGATTGCCAGTGACCCAGAATAGATGTGATTACATTTTGAGAAAAGTAGGTCAAAGTTAAAATTTTTTATGAATTACATTTTTTTTCTTCCCCCATTTGCTTATAATGGCCGAAATTTGTTTACGCTGACATCAGCACACACATATACACGACATCAGCTGGATCGATGCCAAAATAAGTTACAATACGTGTGAGGGGCGGGGTTTGTTGTGCCTGGCACCACTTGTATTATAAAATGGTCACCTGATGACTTTTGTGTTTTTTTCAGTTGCTTGCTCCTGTTTGATGCTTGTTACTTTGTTGGTAAAGTCCAACTCAAACAGTGAAAGAGGATGTGCTTAATAGTGTATTTTCTGCTGCTGCACCAAGATGAGTATCACTACAATGTACGGTCACCATGACCTGCTGTAGTCATGCAGTTAACTTCTACCACACCCCCCATCTGAAACAGTAGCATCCTCCACAGCTCAACCATATGGTGGAGACTGGAAAGGGACCAGTTCTCAGCTTCTGGTACAATTACAGTTCTTTTTCCATTTGTAAAGTATTGTGAGACTACGTCTTGATGTAGTTAAAGGTTTAAAAAAAGGTTAACTCTCTCATTGCTGATCAATCCATGGGATTAAAGGGGGGTCTGGCACAGTTCCTTCTCCAGACTTGAGACCAATACAAGCCAAGGAAGAATTCCATCAGTTTAAATCCAGGTGAACTTCAAAAGGTGTCATATACAGTTTGGAGATCAGCAGGCTAGTCTAGTAGGGGCTGACACAGCCAGGAAAATAAAACATGTTTTCTCTGCTGCAGTCTACTGATTCACCGAGTCCACCTGTGGATGGAGAGGTTGCTATATTTGTCTCTTAACATCAACTAGCAAAGTGATACTGAGCGAGACACCTAGGCTTGGATTCATATGAGGGGTTGGTGACCACAAGTTTACAGTGTTAACCTTTTTAAATCAATTTTACACATCCAGCTGGTCGTACATCCAACACCAGGATTAGTAAAAGAACAAGCGTAATGACAAGAATCAGATATCACTGACGACCTTTAACATGCATCTGTGCAGTTGACTGAGGTTCGGTGACTGCTCAGTTCCAGTGGTATCTCTGTTGTGGTCATTTTAACAACATTTGGATCAACAACATATGTATCTACTGTATGCTTTGATTTGCTCTTTAACTTTTGGGTGAAACTGTATTGTCTATTATCTGCAAGTGTCACATTTTTGATCAGGAGTGATATGTGCCAATCTTTGACAGAGTTATGTCGCTCTGACATACGATGGGATCGTCATGACCACTTCTTGTCATGGTTGGTAAAGGTACAGTTTAGGTCTGTGGGGTTCAGCTTCAAGTCCAGCTAGGACCACCCCACCATCCTACCCCTGCTGTCGCATTTAGGATCCACATGGCACTGCAGGACAACGTCCTCCCCCATAGCAGTGATGATTGGCTGATTATGGCTCTAGAAGCGTAAATAGTGTTTGACTAAGGTTTATTATTTTCACACATTTCTTCTGTAACTTCAATCCAAATTTCAGTTTAGAGTTTAGTTTCAGACCTGTGTGCAGCTCCACACTCTCAAATATTAATTTGAACATGTCCTGTCATTTTCATCTGTACTATAGTGCTACAAACTTAACTGTAGCTGCTGCTGCACCTTCAAAGCATTCCACTGGGAAACTGCTGGAAGGCTTTCATTGTGAAGCAGCCATAAGAGAAGTACTGTGTTTATCAGAGACTCTTTGGCGGTAGTTCAGCTTTGATATTCTTCATAAATAAGCCTTCTTGTTTTTGTTGGTTTAGTTACCCACTAGTTAAAAATCTGAACAGCACATTTAGCATACAGTATGGAGTCATGGAAGTTACACAATGTGCATCCATTTTTGCATAAATGTTATTTGTCTTTGAAACTTCTGAAGTGCTCCAAACTGTCCTTCAGTGCATCTCACAAACATGTTAAAAAAGATCAACAAGGGGGTGTTGTCTCTATGTTTTTTGTTTTGTTTTTGGTTTAGTTTAGTGCTTTTTTCTTCCCCTCTTTAGCTTTGACCTGTGCAATTCATTTTTTTCCGTTCCTACAGGGTGGGGAAGCAAAATTTACAATATTTTGAGGCAGGGATTGAAAGACAGTGTATGACCAATTAGTTTATTGAAAGTCATGAGAATGTATTTGCCACAAGAAAATTTACATAATAGAAAATGTTTTTATTCTATGTGTCCTCCTTCTTCCTCAATAACTGCCTTCACACACTTCCTGAAACTTGCGCAAGTGTTCCTCAAATATTCGGGTGACAACTTCTCCCATTCCTCTTTAATAGTATCTTCCAGACTTTCTCGTAATAGTTTTGCTCATAGTCATTCTCTTCTTTCCATTATAAACAGTCTTTATGGACACTCCAACTATTTTTGAAATCTCCTTTGGTGTGACGAGTGCATTCAGCAAATCACACACTCTTTGACGTTTGCTTTCCTGATTACTCATATGGGCAAAAGTTTCTGAAAAGGTATGGATAATAGTGTTAGGTATGATTATGACATCAATATATGTTTGGTTTCAAAACAATTGACATCGTGCCTGCTGAGAAAAAACAACTAAATGTTCATTGTAAATTTTGCTTCCCCACCCTGTACTTGGAAATTAACTGGTACAGTAACTAACACTGTTAAATGAGCTTTGTTGTCAAGGAGTGTTCATAATTGTATGTGATCAATGTTTGACCTTAATGATCAATAAAACTATCTACAAAAATTTGTAAAGTATATGAGAACAAAATTTGTGACACTCCCCAACCTTTGGGCCATGTCTGTACTATTCTAATACTGGAGGTCAAATGCAGGCCTGGTAAAAGCTGCTGCATGTATAATATCCATTAGATCATTTGCACTGCAGATGTGGTCAGAAACCAGAGGCTGTGATGGGCAGTCAGACAGCAGTAAAAATAAACCAAATCCTAACCCAATGATACAGCTGAGCAGCTGGACTGATATGTAATCTAGGTTTCACCAAATAAGTATTCAAAGAATTTCAGTAAATCTAGACCTACCACAATGAGACACGTATGTTACAGTAGTCACAGTGATAACAGTAGTGAGTGGTACAACAAACCGCACCAGCAGGACCAGATGGAAGCACTAATGGGGTTTAAAGGGGGGGTACAATGTGTTTAATGGAGAGTCTGTCACTGCATGGTGTGTAATAGAAACTACATGTGTATGATTGTACACATTATATACAGCAATAAAGCTGAATTCTGACTGATACTTCAAGTAAATTAACAGTACATTTGGGGTGACAGAACAATTAAACCTGATTTCATCCACATTAATGTGCTGAAGTTTGCAAAAGCTGCAACTTGCCATAAATAAACACAAGTAAAAGTTTGTAAAAGAAACAGTAACAGTTCAATATTTAAAATGTACAGAGATTCAAGTCGTCATTTATTTCACGCTTGTTCAAGGTCCCAGTTGAGTAAATGATAATTCATGTGATATCTATGTGTTTCTGTGTATTGACGTACTTGGAGAGGAACTGCACGGCGATCCAGACACCAACATACATGATGCCCTTGATCAGCCACGAATCAATGTCCAGGTCAGCGATAAAACCCACAAGCCAGATGACCACAAAGGGCGTTCCCAGCATCACCTTCTGTCTGAACTCCTGTGGGAGGGGGAGGGGAGGCAGGAGACAAGGCAATGGAGAAAAGATATGCAAATAGTGTTGAAAAACAAGAGACGCTGGTGCAGGGAAAATGAAAGAGAAGCTACTTCTTAGTTTAAGGGCTTACTTTGGACACAATAGGGGACAATTCACAGTTTAGATGAAGTTTGATTTTACTGTCTGTATAATAAAGTTTGTATATTACATTATTACACCACAATGTTTTGTTGGCTCTCAGCTTAGGGAGATGAAAATGAAAAGACACTGAGGAAAACCTCCAAGTAATTTCAAATGTGTGTGATTTTACTGACTATAGTACTGGGACAAAACACCACAGATTTGGATTAGCATAGGATCTCGGCTACAGAGTCTGATGTACCTGTAGCATCTATATATACATACATAAATAATTTAGTAAAGGCTGATGAGAAACAATTCCTAACTATGAGCTTTATATTCACTATTTACACTGCAGCAGACAAGTGAAAAGACAGTGATATGTAGATTTAATGTAGCAACAAAATTGCATTTTTATAGCTATTTAAGAGGTAAGCATTGACTTTCAATCAAATAAATAAACTTTGGAATCTGGAGGTGCTTTTGTTTTCAAGGAGACTAAGTGTATGTTCACAATTTTAATACAGGAGTTTGTTTTTCTGAATTACCACCTTCTGCAGTCAGACCAGACATGTACGTTCATGCATCTTCCCAGAACTCTATTGTTAAACTCAGCACATTATTTAAGAGTCTTCTCGGCAGACTGTTTGACCAGGGGCTTGAAAAGGTGAACAGCTAACACACTGACAGAAAGGTAAAGACTAGCCCAGACAGGCTCTGACGTCTGGACAAGCTCGAACATACTTTATCCATTTTCAGCCTCTTCAGGTAGGATGGGCTGTCGTAGCCTTTAGCCTGTCGCGCTTCCTGTAAGTGATTGATCATCCACACATTCTTCCTTTGTTTGGCAAGATCCAGCGGTGTTTCACCCTTAAGAAAAAGATTTAAAACAATTAAATTGCATGGCAAATCCACTGCAGTGGGTCAGTGGATTAAGCCACTGAAGAACGCACTACCTTAATATTCTGTGCATCAACGTTGGCGTTTGCATCCAGCAGCAGGCTGATGACAGTAGTGTTACCAGCCAGCACAGCCCAATGCAGCGCTGTGTTCTTATGATATTTGTCACCCAGGTTGACAGACACGTTAAAGGTCAGCAGCAGTCTGGTGGGATCCACACTGTAACACAGAAAAAGATATTACATCAAGCTGAGTACGACTGGTGTGACAGATGACTGAAAAGCAGGCTTTTTTCAATACATGTGAAAAACAGCATAAAACATAACAAAGCAGAGGGATGACAGGAAAAGACAGAATCAACTGGTGCCCAAAGATAAAGACTAGGATTTATGATCTTTTTTGTTTTATTATAACTGTACATGTAGTAAAAACTGCAGTTTTAACACATAATAGTCTCTTTATTTAAAGTTGGAGTCTGAATAAACCTTGGTACAATCTTGTGCTGCTCATTAATATTTATGTTCAAAGCAGCCGAACCAAAAAACAACATTAGAGCCTGGGTCCTAGTGTAACACCATAAATGTACAAACCTGTGCGTCCTGTAAGCTGCCCACATCAGAGGGGTCATACCATTCTGATCCATCATATCCACATCCTGCACAAAATAAAATATGAAGTTGAAGAGGGAGAGATGAAGGCAAAAAAAAGGCAATAGGGCGCCCCCTGCTGTAAAGCACAGGTATAAAATGCTTTACAAAACCCAAATGGTACAAACAGCACCATGGAGTCATAACAAAGGAAGGAAAGTGTTATTATGGTCAAACCCATAAGGCCATTACTACATTTTTTTAAGCATTATCAACACATAGTAACTATTACATGCTTTTGTGTCTTGGTCTTAATGGAGAAGGTTAATTTTCAGCCTGAAATACAGCATTGGTGGTTCCTACCTGTCCTTTGGCAATAAGGTACGCCACGATGGAGGTGTGGCCAAACTGGGCGGCCAGATGAACACAGCTACAGCCCTCACCGTCGATCAAAGATGGATCTGCTCCATATTTCATGAGCTGCACCACCATTGATAAATGGCCTTGTCTGGGAGAAAGTACACACAAAACAAAAACACTTACTCAAGTGATAGAGAAACTTCTGTTCCCAAACTACAGAAAACTATCACTGTAATGCTCTCATTCATCAAACATGCTCACTGCTCAGCCTCAAAGATGAGAAAAACCTCAAATGAACAACAGCATTAAGTCTATATGCTATCATATTTAATAGTAATAACAATACAATCAGTCCATTTAGACGGCTGAGTCCTCATCTCTTGGACATTATCTGGGTGATTAACAGTTACTTTTATATTGATGACAAAACTGGGCCTCATATATTCCATCTTCCATAAATTTACGCATGTATATAAAGACTGCTGCAAAATAAATCTCTGTGCTCTTATCATGTATCTATGACACAGAGGATTCTTGATAAATGTTTTTATTACTAATTTATAACTAACCCCAGCCCTATCAATGTGACGCTTCACCAACAGGACAATAAATGCACATAAACATGGCAATCATTACATCTGTGTGAACCTGACATAGCTTGCAACACAAAGATCACCTTCTGTTTACATGTGTCTATAGTCGCAATCAAAACCACAGAGAAGGTGTTGGGCCTTTAAAGGTCAGTGGCAGCCAGAGTGAGGGGGGTGATTTGGAGCAGAGGGTGACACAGGACTCCTAAGTGTCAAACTACAACTGATGCTGGTTGTTAAACCCATCAATAATTCAGAAGGAGAGAGCCTCATGCCCCCCTTCATGTTGTTAGGGGTTCTTACATGACCTGTCCCTTTTTACTAGGTAGCGCTGGTACAGAGCGACTGTTAACAAAAAACAGGAAGTATGGCAAGGAGATCTAGCACTGATAAGCAGCAAATACCACTGAATGGGCCACAAGTCAATGTCACTAGTTATTAAACAAGACTTCTTAAAAATATACCACCAAAATTCTACAGAAAATGACACACATATCTGTCTATATTTATTGTTAGATTTTAGACTTTATTTCTTATGTGGTAACAGACCGGTAACTGTAATATGTGTTCATTTAGCTTGAGCAGTAAAATGATAAATATGGACCTAAAAAAAAAAAAAAATCCCTCTAACAGCACATGCTAAGTGTTTGTTACCTGGTGGCCCAGTGCAGAGGTGTGGAGTTGAGGTCTCCTCCCAGCTGGTCCACTATGGCTCCCTTTGATATGTAGTACCTGCACAGACAAACAACCAATCAGATGAAACTTAACACTGCATCTAACCCAGTATCTGATCTCTCTCCATTCATATAATAGGCAGAAGTGATATAACCGTTATTCTCCACGATGGTTAGATTGTTGGCTAAGGCCTTGTTCTTTCTACACAAAGAGTAAAATGGCTGAAGCAGTTTCATTGGCCAAAGCCTGAAGAGAAAAGGCTCAGTGAATCGCCACATGAATTTGCCAAACTAACATGATCTACATCTCTATGTGACAGACAGGACTGCCTCTGGATAAAGAAGTGAATGTAGATTCTCATCTCTTGCAAAGTTCTGCAATTCCAATTATAAATATGAAATAAAATACATGCAATGCTACAATAGGCCTATATCCTTCAACTCTTTGCATCTGTGCTATCAGTCATTTAAAGGATTCTTAGTTAGACCTTTATTTGAAGTAGGTCATCTAAGCAGGTGGCTGGACACAAGGCATTTGTGAAAAGGGTATTACAGACTGAGACTCAGCTTTATTATCATTCATCATGTGATATGATGAAACAAAACACAGTTCCTGGGTCTTGGTATAAGCACCATATATAGGATTTAAAGGGGTCATATTTTGCTAAACCCACTTTTATTAGTCTTTGGTTCATTTATTTGTGTATTTGGACCCTAATAGTTCCAAAAGTTTGAATTTGAACCCTCCAGGTGACGCAAAGCTATCTGTATATTCATTTTGGCAAAAATCGAGTGGATTTCTACAACCCATTTTAATTCCTGCTTAATTTGCTTTTTAATTAGCAGTGGTTGTAGTCCATACTGAAAATATGTCCAAACTTCAAGCCGATTACCTAAAATATTCAGTTGTTGGTTGTATTAACGAACACAAGTGGCTGAACGGGACAGAGAAGCACAGTTAACAACCTGGAGGGGGTGGGGTGTGAAGTGGCTCATTTGCATGTAAAGGGCCAGCGCTCAAAACAACCTTTTTAGTGTCAATACTCAGAAATAGTGTTGAAGATGGAGTTGTGGAGTTTAATTAACGAAGAATTCAGACCCAAGTATAGCATTTACAGTTTATGTAGACCACAGGGAAATGTTTTAAAATGCATAATTCCATTTAAAAAAGCAAAATAGCTCTCATTTAAAACATAAATAAAAAAATATAAAGAGCTAAAATAAAATAGACAAAAAATTACCATAAAATCCTTAAAACAAAATAAAAATAAACTCTCAAGTACGTACAGAATTCCACACTGAATAAATACAAAAGACAGATGCAACACAAAAGCTGGGCAAACAAACTAAACAATGAGGAAAAACTGGTAAAAGGCTGCCAAATTTATTTTTGGGCATGCATTATTAATCTTAACTTTTATTTTGGGTATGTTGGTAGAGCACTTTTTTTTTTAAACCTCTCAATAGTAATGCTATTGAGAGGTTTAAAAAAAAAAGTACTATATAAACTGCTACTATATATTCCCAGTCAGTCCCAGGATTCAGACTCACCCGAATCCAAATCCAAACCACAAAATGTACTAGCACCCAAACTCACTTGACTAAGTCTATCCTGTTGTTTATGGCGGCCCAGTGGAGGAGCGTTACGTTTTCTTTGTCTGGCTGCCGAACATCGAAGCCTGCCTCCACCAACTCCCTGCAGCGCTCGAAGATGCCGTATCTGAGGAGAAGAGGCAGAAAGATCTTACACCGAGCTCACAGGAATGCACATGCAAACACAGATGAATAACAGTTTAGTATCTAATACATAAACAAGCTGCAAGAATGCACAAAAATATGCAAAGCACCCACAAATGCTGACAACGTAAAGGCACGAACACACACACAGACAGAAAAGAGAAACAAAACTGTCAAACAAGTTGGTAGTGGAGCTCTACTGGCAGATGTTTTCCAACCTCAGCTCAAAACAAAACAAATCTGTGGTTGTCATACATAATAAAAACAGACATAAAGCATTCCTTGTGCTATCAGGAAAGCATTTCTGTACATATGACTTTACTCTCTCTTAATATTCTCCTCATTTTATAAGCTACTGAGTTATAACTTCAACATTAGATGGTTGTGTTCATTTCTGATTAAAATCTGTAGTATCTTAAATGTAATGTATATAATGACATAATCAGTAACTTGAAAGCAACGCCTACCAACAACACTGGAAAAACAGTCACATCCCATCTCTAAAAAAGCCCAGACCAGCCCAAACAACAGACATGCCCACTGTGTCCACTCACTGTGTGGCTTTGACAATGTCCCAAGTGCTGTAGTCGTCCACATGGTTCTTACGGCTGACGTTCTCACTGTAGCCGTGGTTGTAATGACTCTGGGGTTTGATTTCCTGTGAGGAGAAAGGGAGAAAGAGAGGATGAAAAATTGGAAAATAAAGACAAGTACGATCATCAGCATCTCCAATGTACTGATCTACAATAACACGTGCTGATTGCGGGGCTTCTTTGTTTACGTGTCCTGACGTGCAGCTGGTTCTGACGACTAAGGATCACAGTTTAGACACAGCATTTACATGACAGTCATGGCACTCCATTGAATGCAGATTGTCAGTGGGGCAGTGGAATATATTGTAGATGACTGATGTATTGTGACTTACTCTATATGGGATGTGCAGTGAGTAGTAACAATGTGTATGTATGTATCGTGAACAATGTGTCTAAACCATTTATGTAATTTGCCTAAATCAGTGACATGAGACTAACATTGGCATTTAGCTTTTTCCCCTATGGCTTTCCCTTTCAGAGACATGTATTTCTTTAAAAAGGACCCAGTACAGGTGTAAATACATTATGTTACAAAGAATGCTGTATCACAGGTTTTAGTAGCATTAACACTGCTAAAACCGAGTGAGTGTATTTGTTTAAACAGTTATTCTGTGGAGTCTACACAAGTCTTTGGACTAGTCCACTTTAACCTGCAAGAGTGGAAATAAATGTTACTAGCGAGTTGACCCATGGGGAACCACATGTTCTACATGTGGTAGTTTTTATGCTGGGGATAGTTGAATTTTGGGAAAAGATGTTAGTCTATATTTTATAAGTACTGACAACAAAATTGTTTGGTAAATCATTCTTTAAAACTTAAACAACAAATAATAGCCTATATTAATACTGATATCTAGGGACTGAAGTTAGTAAATGTGTCGTTCCTGTTTTTAACTTCATTTCCCATCATGCACTGTCAACTGTCAAGGCTGCT
Organism: Sphaeramia orbicularis; assembly: GCF_902148855.1. Classification (NCBI taxonomy): domain Eukaryota; kingdom Metazoa; phylum Chordata; class Actinopteri; order Kurtiformes; family Apogonidae; genus Sphaeramia; species Sphaeramia orbicularis. Next base: position 23,792,077 of record NC_043968.1, on the reverse strand, counting down.
TCCTGTCCCTTCCCCTGGGAACTACTTAGCAATGTGAATTAAATCAGTCCCTCCTGACTGTTAGAAAGGGAATTTTAAAGAAAAAAGATATTTAATGTCAAGATGGGACTATTCCTTAATTGTAGGTACCAAATAGGCCAATTAAAAATGTTTCCATTTCTCAGAACCATGCAGCTACACACACAGACAGACAGATGCTCTGAGACCTTCCAGTATTATGATATAAATAATGACAACTTGCATGAACCAAAAATTTACTCCACTTCAGACTAGGGGTGTGCGATATGACGATATTAGATCATGAAGGATTAGAAGGCATCAACGATTCGACATAGCAGAGAGATCGTGGAATCATCTATAATGTGATGTTCAGAGCCATAGAGTATTCAACGGCTCTGGATGTAGTTATATGCTGACACACAGATGCATCACATCGGTTCACGTCCTCGTCGCGTGGATTTCGCATTGTGTAGTGGGAGTCATGGCTGACAGTGAAACGGACGAGTTGCTTCCAAAAGAGAACTCCACTTTCATCGTATGGAATTGGTTTGGCTTTTCCCCAAACAAGAAAATGTAAACAGTAATTTGCAAAATTTGCATAGACATGGTTTGCATGTCAGATGGCAACACCATGAACCTGTTCAATCACCTGAGCAGACGGCATCCCAAACAATATGAGAGCCAAACTGCTAGAAGACCAGCCGCACCGCAGCCAGAAGCAACAGGTAGAGTTAAATAAAAGGAAACAACTTCAACACAAGCATTCAGTCAAGGCACTCTTTATGAGAAGAGTAGCAAACGGTGGAAAGAGCTAACAAAAGCAGTGACTTTTTACCTGGAAAAGATATGATTCCCTTCAAAACAGCTGAAAACGAGGGGTTCAAAAGACTGCTTTAAGTAGCTGACCCACGGTACGAGCTGCCCAGCCGTAAATACTTCTCCAGCTCTACTTTGTACTAATAGCCAGTGAGTCCATGATTTTTCCCCCCTCCCATCCTGTGCTTGCGCCCCCCTGGGAGAGTGACCCCCCCCCCCTCAACCACTAACATAGGGAAATTGTTTGGTTGCAGTGTTCAGAAACTGACAAATTACGCTCAAAGATCAATGTAAACAATCGTGATAAAATTGAGATTGTGATTTTATTTTTTTAAAATTGTGATATGATATTTTTTGCCATATCGCTCACCCCTACTTCAGACAAAAATAATCAAGACATGATTTTTTTGTATGTCTCCGCCTCATTAGTATTTAGGCTAGTCTGACTATGATGAAATATGACTGTCTTATGCAGTATATTTTCCTTTGTTGTACCAACAGTATACTACTACTACTACTACTACTACTAATAATAATAATAATAATAATAATAATAATAATAATAATAATAATAATAATGACACAACCTCTCAAGTAGCTAGGGAACATGTACACATAACCTTAGCTGAAATATATTCTCAAAAATATGCTGGGAAAGATTGTTGATAGTGAATAAAAGTAGAGCAAGTTAAATACAAGCTCAGCAATTTGCTACTTCCCAAAATACCCATTGCAAATATATCTCTACTGCCACCCACTTTTGGCAGCATAGGGCGGCAGAGGAATATGCATGGCTATTACCAGCAGTAGTAACTTATGCAGTAATGTGACAAGATTAAGTAAATGTGAGCTGGATGGAACTATTACTGCAGGTATAAACTGCAGAGAACCTATTGCGCTTCATCATGACTTAATGAAAAAAGGACACACAGCTGTAAAAATGCAGAAATGCAAAACCCAATCAGCAACTGGTGAGATTTACTACTATGTACTACTATGTATATGTACTACTCCAGGACATTTAATCACTCATATTAATAAGTCAGCACAGTACCAAAAAAAACATTGAAATATAGATAGACGGAAGAAGATGGACAGAGATGGGCTTGTTGGGTCATGCTGCAGAAGATCGAATCTGTCACACAGATGAGGACACTGTGCTGCTTCTCACATTCAATTAGCCTCCATAGTAACGCCATGGAAACCACAATTAGCCTCCATCATTTGGAAACAAGGGTTGTGTCTGGTAAACACAGAGTACACACAGACTTCTACCATTCTGAGTCAATGGAGAAGTACAGCAGCTAACGTAAAACTGCTCGTGTTCAAAACAGTTAAGTTTCTTCTCACAAGATACAACACAGTAACTGAGCTAATATTTATTGACTTTATTTTTTTATTTCATTAAGACTCTTATCCCTGAACTGACAACACAGACATGAAGCGCCTTCAAAAGCTCAGTGTTCTGTTTAACTTTCAGGCCTTCAAGTCTTCTTAGCTCTGCTGCATATAACACTGGGGAATTATCAGGCAGCCTTTAGGGGTCCGGGGACATGGCAGTCTTGTGCAGAGCTGGTGGGTAGCCTGAGGCAAGAGCTCAGGGCAACACAGACTCAGAGCTGTGCCATTGCTCTTCTGAGTTTAACTTGGGTGTCCCTGAAGACAAGGGAGTTATGCTTTGGCAGCAATTCTGACACCGTGGGAATTGGTGAAAGGGAAACAACATAAAGAGGATATATGGGAGAAAGTTATATGGATGAGACGCAAGCATTTCTGAGGAAAATATCTAAATATGCAGAATAATAAGATGATACAAACACTCAAGTAGCTGAATAAACAGCAGAATACTGTTTAACCCTGATCAGATTCACATGTATCATTAGGGCAGTATAAGGGAAGATAAATATAACCCAGCCTAAGATATGCACGTACATTTTAATTAATAAATTAGACTGCAGGTGGAAGAGGAAGAAAGAGACAAAAAAAAGTTATTTAACCATCATAATTAATTATAAATAGTTTGTTTTGTGCTTTGATTCAATAGAAGATCTTGAAGAGAAAACAAGGAACAAATGAAAGTGAACAAACACTCAAGACCAGCAATCAAATGAGGGACATTTTAACTCATGATTAGTGACTTTGGGGGTTTATTCCTCTATTTCAATGGAATTAAAGCTAGACAATGAATATATTAAGATTCTAGAGATCTTTCTTGCCTAACAAAAAAATCTAAATGTTTGGTCTGTAGCATATTAATTAACATAACTTAACATAATATGTGTCTCCAGTCATTATCCATCAGTGTATTTCAAACAATGCACTGTGATGCCTTCACAAGTGGTGCTTTATTATTTTTAGGTAAAGCATGTCTTCAGTCTGGTGAAACATACTTTGTGACGAGTTCATTCATATTCTTATTATATATATATAAAAACTGTGTTCTCGTCCACGTGGGCGGTACCTCCTTCAGACTTGGGTCCTCTACCAGAGGCCTGGGAGCCTGAGGGTTCTGTACAGGATCTTAACTGTTCCTAGGACTGCGCTCTTTTGGACAGAGATCTCTGATGTTGCTCCTGGTATGTGCTGGAGCCATCCACTTAGTTTGGGGGTTACTGCTCCTAGTACCCCGATTACTGGATAGTACAGCAGTCTACACCACTGACTTTGGTACCAAAGGATGGTGGCTCGATTCCAGCAGGAACAGAATCGGTTACTGGAACAAGACATACATGGAGCAGGACAAATATATACAGGGGTTGGACAAAATAATGGAAACACCTTAAAAAATCAACAAAATATAATTTAATATGGTGTAGGTCCGCCTTTTGCGGCAATTATAGCCTCAATTCTCCGAGGTATTGATTCATACAACTTGTGAATTGTTTCCAAAGGAATTTTAAGCCATTCTTCAGTTAGAATACCCTCCAACTCTTTTAGAGACGATGGCGGTGGAAATTGACGTCTTACTTGAATCTCTAAAACTGACCATAAATGCTCAATAATGTTGAGGTCTGGGGACTGTGCCGGCCATACGAGATGCTCAACTTCATTAGAATGTTCCTCATGCCATTCTTTAACAATTCTAGCTGTATGGATTGGGGCATTATCATCTTGAGGTGAAGGTGTTTCCATTATTTTGTCCAACCCCTGTACATACATACATATGCCCACCCGTGGTTTGTTTATCATCCATATGCTTTATTCATGTACTGCTCATATTACTCTAACTAGAGGAAAGGGGACACAAATGAAAGTAATTCCTTTTTCACTGTGACTGAGCTGAGCCATTGTTCCAATAACAAAAATCCCCAGAAAGTCTGAAAGACTCATTCTTCATGTGGATATCCAATAGAAAGAAATTGCTTAAAATTATTCGACAGGGAAAGTGCTTTCCTGTCTGTCAAGGGACAGGGAGAGGGGGCTAATCTGTGAACCCTCAGACACCAGATGTTAAGACATTTTCTCTTTCTCAGCCCTCTATGGTGATAACCTGTGACCTCTTGTCAGCCTCTGCAGCTACCGCTTTCTATTCTCTCTGGCCATCTAAAAAAGCTGATGGTGGCATTTGTCAGTGCAGTGATAATTGCAGTGTGAGCAATTTTTCAGCTCTTGATTATGTACCTGCTTGCTGGTGATACATTCAACAACAGCGCAGGTGACAGTGATACTATTATCTGTTAGATATGGTACACTGGCCATTGATTTGAGCTTGGGATGTCATCTGTTCAGTGAAGCAGCAGGCCTGGCTTTTGTCAGAGCGAGCTGGGCAGTGGGACATATGGCAAACAGTCCTTGGGGGTGGGGGGCAGGTCATGTGACTTGAGCTAAAAATGTTATAGTATCACTTCTGAAAATGCATGTTTATGAACTAAAAGTGCAACCAGCTTAAGTAATAATCATACAGTAAGACAGTGGGAAATTAGCATGATCTATTTTTGTTTGTAAACAAACAATAAACATAAAACAAGATCACTCTGAGCTGCACTGGAAATGCTGTTCTCACTGTGGCTCCTTCTCTCAATCAGATTCAATTTGTAATCATGGTCATTTGGAAGGACTAATTCAATATTTAAGTCTCCATTTGGACTCATAGACTTGGACAACAGAGAGACAAACCACTATTTTATACAACCATGAATTACAATTTTCAGTCACCATTTTCTGCTTTGCACTACAACTATCAAATACTGAGCAGATATTTTATGGCTGGTTTATTCTTAAACAAATTACTTTAAAAGCAGAGGACTTTTAGCCCCTTTAGGACTTTCACAGACATGAATTTATTTAGAAAAGCATAATGTTTCCATTAGACAACTTTTAAAGTGCACAGAAGCTCTGAATGTGCAACTTAACTTCAGATGCTCCAATTCAGGTGCTTCATACATTCAGCCTCTCTGTGCTTTCACTACAGACTACAAGATGACCCAGTTTCCGAGCACCCTGGTGAAAAGAACAACTTTGAGCCAAGCCTGTATTGGCAGAGAAGAAAACAAACTAACTTCATGAGGAAGCTACTACTGACAGGCAAATTTATGTCATTTAAATGGTTGTGTAACGCTGTAAAGTCATTGGTGAATCCTCTTAAAAGATCACGTTATAGGCGATCACTTTATGTGTGGAGGCACAGTTGTGGTCTTTTGTACAAAGCGTCAACAGGATGCCATACACAGTTTCTCTCTTAATGTTTAAGTGTATAAATTGCCTCACTTGTCCTCAGCATACAGACAAAACTTCCTCAGTTCCTCAGCGTTGTAGCTCTTTAAATCTGTGCCACTGGTGACTTAGTGTGTAATAAACCGTAAATGACAATGCTTAGCCACCTGTCTGTTCTTGTACTTTGGTATCTGTATATCTTTTTGCAGTGTCAGGTACTGGGTCACTCAGCCTGTGACATTAAATCCAGACTGACACTACTTGACTTTGTGAGTCTAGAACATCCACACAAACAAAAGAAGGAAGGAAACCATTGTGCCAAGGGAGCAGAGGGCACACGGTAGCTAATTTCCATTAATTAGGAGACCCCTTCCTCTTACAAACTTGATCTTTACCAAGTGTTAAAGAGTAACGCTCACAGCAGGGACCAGCAACAATGTTAGTCTTGGTGTAAATATTAGTGCTGTTGAGGAAGCAGACATTCAGCTCTGCTAATGTGCATGTGGAAGGGAGCTGGGTGTTTATATATGCAACAAATACTAAGCATTACTTAAAAACATATTCAATATTTGCATATTACCCATCAAACACAAGCAATTATATAGAAATATTAAAATGTATATGTAAAATACTTATATCCTACTGAACTGAAGAAATACTAATAAAGTGCGATATCCATACAGTTCTCAAAGTGAAAATATGCATATAAGAGGAATCTGCCAGTTATGACACTACTGTCACAGAGACTGATGTCAGATCAATGGTTATTTTATACATGCTATGTCAAAACCACAAGCATTTACTAATCTTAAGCCACTATAAAACGCTGGGTGGTTTGCTGTCTCTCAAATACTGCTCTCTTTATCTTGTTATGTTCTGTTGAGTCAGGTTGTCAGCTATACATCAGTCATTACATGCCATACTTTAAATATTAAATACATTTTAGACTTAAATGTAATCGTATGTATGTTATTAATGACAGAGAAGTTGGTAATGTCTCATGCACATCAAGTCAGGCTGGTAAAAAGGCCACAGAGCTTGAGTGGGTTGCATTAACCCATGCAGCTCTGATCTGCGTTACGTACAGGTATAATTGGTCTTGGCAACAGTTTGAAAGGTGTATTAGTCTTAGAAAATGCCCCTATATCCTCAGGGAACAACAACTTCTATTCTTCAGTGATAATCAGCAGTCATACATCATCATGACTTGGATGATACCATTACAAACAGACTGTCTGGCTAATTTGAGCATGACTGATATGAAATGGCAGTCATTAATGACAGAATTGTGACAAAGATGCATGGTGCATGAAGAAACTACAATGACAGAGATGAATCAATTAGTGGACACTGACTGCACAACATGTGGCATAATTACTGTTAAGTTAGTAATATAATGGAATAACATACTTATAACACTAATAGGCCTATATCAAGGGGTAAACTAGTCTGGTTGACAGTCTTTCCACTTCCACACACTATAAATGTGCCTGAAAAATATACACATCCACTTCATGGCAACAAGCTAAACAGGAAAACTTCCAGTTAAAACCAAGTAATGACAGGGAAAAACAACTGTGTTTGCATCGTAAAGCTTCCTCTTATGATTAGACTATGTGCCACAGAGAGATAATATCAATTGATGGCCAGGATGTACAAGGTCTGTACAATCTAGCACAACAAAGAGACAAGGGAGGACAGGTTTACATGTGATGTACAGGTAAGAAATAGCCCAAAGCACAGTATCGTCACTTGAGTTTCATCTAACATGCCTAAGCACAAAGGAATAGCTTATCTTTTATCAAGTAAACAGAATACAGATGGCTGTGTAAATTGACATGAAGATGATTGAGATCTTACCAAAACTATCCCTATCTATGTGGTGATTAACAAATACAAAGCTGCCAGCTAAATGAAGCCTACAATATGAAAAAAGAAGAAGAAAAAAAAAAAACATTGAAAGGAAGTTACAGGTTGGCAGGACTGGCGTCATGTATTGTTATTTGATCAGTCATTATTGGGTTAGAGTGAATTAGAGAGGAGCCTGTATTGTTACCTTGGATATCAAACACTAAATTGTGACATAGATACACACTTACAGTGCTAGCTAGCATTTGATGATACTGTTAAACGTTGGCAAGGCCAAGTAAGTGGACTGAAATGGAAGGAGCTAGTTGACTATAATCACAGTGCAACACCCGTACAATAACATGCAGATTCGTAGACAGGACGTATAGTTTAATGTTACGCTGTATATTCTCTGGTGACATTATTTCCTTGTTTCACCGACTGTAAACCACAGCTACACTTGACACCAGTTTGCATCACTGCAGCCAGACCAGCCAGCTCTGCCAGTTTAGCTCAGCGGCTAACGTCGTTATCACAGTGAGGATTAAACACTGATGTTACTTTTGCCACCAAAGACTCGGGGTTAACATGCAGCTTAAAAGCGTGTTTACTAACTTAATGGCACAGGGTGGCCACCGAGGAAACCGGGGGCTAGCTTAACATTAACACGAACATCTGCTCAGCGTTTACTGATATGCAGCAGGAGGAGGGGGCTAGCGCTAGCAGCTTTAGCATCGTTAGCTGCCTGCCACCCCCCCACCGGTGATTCTGCAGGGGGCATCGTAGTTTACACAAAAACACGGCGAAATCACGCAGCCGCCGACACACAGTCTGATATACTGCAATGTGTATATGTTTATATGTGTAACCGAAAGTGAGAAGTCCTCTGAACATACCTCAGGATGGAGAATAGGGACGCAACCAGCTTCTTTCTCATATTCCTCCATAGCGTCGGCCATCTTGGTGGTGAAGTACGCTAAGCATTGTGGGAAACGAGAAGCTGTGTAGGGGGAAACAAACACAGGAGGAGGAGAGGGGAGCTGTCAAAAAGAGATGGGGGACGGGTAACATCACACACAAGGTCACATAGAAATCATTTCCATTTTCACCTTCATCATTATCATCACATCTAAGATCAGAGGATCTGAGCACTGAGGCAAAACCATCCTACAACAGATTTATGAGGACTGATATTGTAAAAAGGCCTTCTCCCACTGAGAATTTATAAGCCAGTAGGTTTGATAATGATCTCATCTCAGTATATTCTACATGCTCCTTTGCTATCTACTTTTATTACCTTTTTCTGTAAAAGTCTCCCTTGAGACCTGGATTAAAATCCTTTTATGATAAAGGGACAAATAAACCAACTGAATAAATAAAACTGGATTTCTCTCATCACATTTTACATTAAAATGTTATTCTGAGATATATAATCTGAGTTCAGACAAATCCTAATGTGTACTGCTGAAATGTGCTATAGAGATTAAGGCTTGGGATAAAATCTTCTGCTGCCTTTCCAAAATTTCAATAGATTTAAAGCATTACAACACAGTATACTGCATAATGTTTATATTTTACCATATATTAGAATTTTATTTATTTATTTTTTTTAAATTGTCCCTAATGTAAAATTCAAGTAAGCACTAAGCTTCATTGTTTGTGGGAATGCAGCATAATTAAAATATTCTTGAAGGCATCGTTTGGAGATATTAATACAGAAACATGTAAACAGGTGTTGGGAAACCCAGCATTATGTTTTCCCGGAAATGTTCCTGATTCTTCGACACAACATGAAAAAGTCATACAAACATGTTTAATGTTAGCAAAGAAAGCTATTATGGTAAATTGGGTTGGTGATTACCCCTTTTCTGTTTCTGTATGGAAATAGCTGATTCTGGTTTGTTTTGTCCTAATTTTATCTACAAATACAGTATGTATTGTGTTTGTATTTTAATTTCTGTACCATTAAAAAAAAAAAAAAAAAGGTAGCTCTATCGTCTCACCTCCTATTCTAGGGACACCTTGGGGACATAGTCATAATTCATATTAATAATTATTAACCCTATAATTAACATATTGTATATGGATGCTGTAATTATACAGATTTTGTTTCTAATCTGGAAAATGTGAATTATTATAACAGCTTTCACAGCTGTACTTAGGCTAAATAAAAGCAGAAATAATCTATTTATATGTTATCAGCAAATTAATAAATATACTGTTAATCATTCAGTTATCTGATGTGTTGTGGATGCTATCACTAAATGTTGTAATATCTCAGTGCATAACTATTTACATTACACATTCTTGTCTAGTTTAACTACTAAAGTCACATAACAGCATGATGATGGCTTAAAAGATTTTCTTTGTTAGATTTTATTGCAGTGAAAAGCAATATCTTTTGGAGTGTTGTGCAGAATAAAACAGCAGAAAATTCTCAAACCTCAGAACTGTTCATTTGGCCGTGTATGAGATAAATTTCCACCAATTAATGCAAAACCATCCAGTGTGATTAAATCAAGATGGAGACAGAGTGTCCGTGTGGAGTCTCACATAAAATATTCATAAAACATAAAAAGCAGTGATGTGACGTGATGATGCAGTTGCTTGAACCTCTCTGGATGCCCTTCTCCATGTCCCAGTCACACTTTCCTACTAAACCTTCACTAACCACTAGATGTCAGTCTTCACCCAAAAATTTATGCAATTGCCTGCCTTATTGAAAACAAATGTAGTCCTTCTTATACTATCTTCAAAGTGTGTAATATGAAGGAAACCTATTCTAAAATCATACCAATGACCTAAAGTGTTTATTGCAAATATTTTACATTCATTAATTACATTAACGTGATATTACAGTATTTTACATTTCAGTATAATCATCTTTTATTGCCATTAGAAATCAAATAGAGTCAATGTCAAGAGGTCAGACCACGTCCATGGTCACTGACTACATATTTTGAGATTCATACTATATACTATCAGTACTATCATTATATGACCCCATCATTATATTACCCCATTTATTATATTACTACTTATATCTTTACCAAAGGAGTACTCACATGGAGACAGTAATAAGAATAACGGTAAAGCAATACAAGGCAAATTAGTAAAAAAAACAACAAACAAACACAATCATAAAGAATAACGGAAGGAATTAAAATATAAGGCAAATACATGGTCCTAACAATATGCCTAAAACAAGAACAAGTAAAGTACACTACCAGGCAAAAGTTTGGACTCACCTTCTTATTTAAATGACATAAGATGGACCACAGAAGGCCAACAAGTGCTCAGCATCATTTGGAACTCCTTCCAGACTTTTGGAAAACATTTCAGGTGATTACCTCATGAAGCTCATCGAGAGAATGCCAAGAATGCACAAAGCAGTAATAAAAGCAAAATGTGGCTATTTTGAAGAATCTAAAATATAAAACATGCTTTGAGTTTTGTCACATATCTTTTTAAACTACATAATTCCATATGTGTTCATTCATAGTTTTGATGCCTTCAGTGAGAATCTACAATGGAAATAGTCATGAAAATAAAGAAAAACCAGGTGAGTCCAAACTTTTGCCTGGTAGTGTACACTTTATTTTCTGCATGCTACTCCAGATTTCAGGGAAACTGGATTTTAAAACGAAAGTGGAAAAAAAAAAAAAATCATCACATGCTTTTTATCAGCCTGTCCAGACAAACAAATCAGATGAGCACAATGCAGAAAAGGGAGGAAGTCTGCCAAAGTTGTGTCAAGTTACCCACATACAGGTTAGAGACAGTACAGTGAGTGTTTGGGCATCAAAATAGTGGTCAAAATAAGCGAGGACAGGGCTTGGAAGCAATGCAGTAGTAATTTGATGTTTTAGATAATTATGTTATATACATTTTTGAAACTATTCCCTTCTGATGTTTTATTTTTCTAATTTACTGAAAGAGATACATTTTATTTTTATTTATTTTTTATTTATTTTACTGGATATACATGATATTGTTGTATTGCTCTTCCTCTCCTTGTTATTTACTCATAAAATCTCATACCTCATAAAATAAAATAAAGTAAAACAAAATAAAATAAAATAATAAAGAAAAATAGAAAAAAATATACCTTATATCTAGCACTGATAATGGTACAAATGCCTCAAATAGTCAGCCATCATCAACATGAATTATATAGCACTTCATGCAAGCAAGCAAACAAATAAATAAATAAATAAATAAATAAATAAATAAATAAATAAAAATGGGTATTTGGGTACAATTGTGAATGATTAAACAACATCAAGGGGAAAAAAAATATAATTGTTATTATTATGGTGGTGTGGGTTGGACATGGACGTGATCTGTATGTACAGGTGTTGAAAACTAAATACAGGGCAGGTTTTGTATAACACTGCTTGTACAACATTAAAAAGACACAGATACAGATGTTTGTTTACCGTGTGGGTTCTGACGTTAGCTTTTATTTTGAAATCCTTAACCGGAAGTGCTCTGAGGTGCTTTCCGTGTGTTTGGTGAGTGAAGCCCATGACAGAGACATGCAGGCGGGTCAAGCGCTAACAACTTGACTGAATACCGTTTATTAGAAAACACAACAATAACAACCTAATGGGGTTTATTTTATCTTTCCAAACACTAAATTGGACCTAAATGACGCCGCTTGGGTGAGGAGACCACGACTCATCAGCACGTGAAGCTTTTATTACATTAAAATAAACATCAGCACGTCGTCTGCTAACAGTTAGCAGACAGAGCAGACGTTAGAGTACTGCCTCTGTATTTACTGCCAGCTCTTTTCCTTCATTGAGCCAGTGAGAGAACCCACGGGCAGACCCATAACGGAGCAAAGGTAAGTACCACGGAAATGAAATAGAGGAAATCATTACATAAGTGCTGCCATCCACCACTTGCTAATCTTGATTAATAACGTAGCTAGCTTAATTGCTCGAGAGCCGTGACTCCGCAGTCGAGCAACCGTCAGTGTGTGTACTATTATGTAATAACTAACAAGAATTGTGCTGCTTCTCCATCACAGTACGTTTCCCTTATGTTTCTATCCAGAGTTTTGACACCATTGAAACTATTGTTACGACTATTCTGCCATCCATTAGTAATGTTAAAAGCATCAGAGGCGTCAGGATGGGTGTGTGTATAGCAGCATCGCCTAGATCAGTGTCTACCTCACAGTACAAGAGGAACTGTGGCAAAAACTGCAGTCTGTTTAGCCTTGATTTCCTGCAGATCATTGCACAAACTGGACACATTCTTAAGTCTGTGCATTAGAAATTGCCGCTGCATTCTTATTTGACCATGCCATGCAGTCTATAAATTCCTCCCCATGCATCACACGTACAGCATGATCCTGTTGCAGTGTTACATATCTGCTCCCTCCTCAGCCCTGGTGCTCTGTTACCACTTTCACCTGACAGGAGGCAGGAACAGAAACAGGAGACTGACCGACAGGAAGAGCTGTTCCTAATTGTGTCAGACAGCTGATGCATCCGGCAGATTCTGGGCTGTTATCGGATATCTGGCTGTCATGTTCCTCTGTATCCACATACAATAATCTGGTTTCCTACGATGTTACATATGTATGTGTGTATGTTTGTGTAATATAGGTGATTGTAATTGACCTTCCACTGAAGGATGTTGAAAGAAAAAATTCAACATTGTCAAAAATGAACATCTTTGACTAGATCTGAACATCAAACTAACTGTACGAAGGAATGAATATCTATTTTTTTCTCCCAAGTCAGTAATCCCAGTTCAGAAGCCTGCTATTATCCATAGGGTGTTGTCAGACCCAAGATCTGGTGACACAGATACACTTTGTAACATCTTGTAGAGGTTGATTAATCAGCCAAACCCACTACTCAGTTTGTCTTTACTTTGAAATGTTCTAGTTCTCAGTATGAAGTATCAATAACTAGGTACATGTACATATAATATTCTTGAATGTTAAGCATTTAACTGGCTGGTAATTGGTCTCATATGACCTCACCCCACTGTGAGCAAGTGTTCTGCTGGTCATATTTCCATGTTTTACATCCTATGCATGTTTGCATTTGAAAGGAGTAATCCCAAACTTTCCATGTCAAACTTTTGCCAAGGTGAAACTCGCAATCTAGGGATATAAGAATAGCCAGGTTATTTGCCAGTCAAATGGAGTTTCCATTCAGCCTTAGACTCATGAAGCTCAATATTTGAATGCAAAATCTAGTTCAGGCTGGCCCTACGTAGTATTAATACTGGCATGAAAATGGAAGTAAGCACAAATACTAATTGTTTGGGATGACAACACAGTGGTGAAGACAAAAACAAAATTAATGACACAACACAACCACCAATAATTTACAAAGGTGGTATTGTATTGATTATATATAGAGTGCTTTAACATATTGGCAATATAAACCATGCTACCATGTTATGATTAAAAACATTTTCTTTGGGGAAGTTAATATATCAGTACAATTTCTCTGTAATAGTACTATAACAGTAACTCAGTTACTCACTTATAAACTATTGAGCAACTGGATTAATTTGTAGAGCTGTCCCCAGCACTGAGTTGTGTTTGTAAAAAAACATTGTGATTTGACCATGATATTTGTTTTTACACAGTGCTGTCTTATGTTCACAGTAGTGTTCATTTGTGTTTAATTGTCTCGTGTGTTTGCATGTATATATGAGGAAAAATATTATGTGGGTATAATGGGTGTGACAAGAAGCAACAGGCAGTTTTGACAGTTTTTTTTCCAAGTAAATATTTGCTTAACATGAGCAGTCTCGTGGACACACTTGTTTTTCTGACAATACACAATTCAATATCAGACACTACTTCAGAGGTCCACCGAATGGTGTATCATTATTATTCATGAATTTCTGCTTTTGTGTTTAAAAAAAATCCTTAGTAAGAGAGATGGTAATCAGCATGTATTTGATGTTCTCTGTGGTGGTTCATGGGAAATACTGTGAAACTACTGATATAATGAACAAGTAGAGTAGATTTTATTGCCTTTAATCGCAATTACATTTCTTAAAGAGATTCACAGGGACCAAATTATGAAACCATAAGACAACTCCCTTAATTTCAGTGTCCCATTGCTCATATTTAGCTGTCAGCAAAGCCGAAAGTCCCAGAGCAGCCCATGTCAGGAGCTGTAACAAATGCTGTATTGCTCATGAAGTTATTGAAATGCCAAGACTAGAGCATCAGTGCAGTGTAGTCGTCACAGCTGGGACACTCAGGCCACTGGCTGTGGTTTGGCTGATTGGATGCATTTGCGCTGACACATGCCAGATGTGACTAAAGTGAGATAGTTGCCTCTCACATCCTGTCAGTGTGATGTATTCAGTAGTGGCACACAATTCAGGTTACATTTCAGCCTGCTTTTCCTTTGTGTCATTCACTAGCTTTTACTGCCATCTGTGAGGGGCTTAGCTGAGGCTTACCAGTAAAAACAGCTGTTTTTGTTCCATTTAAACTTGATTATGGTGTCTATGTTTCATTTCACTCTCAGCCTTCATTATTCAGAGGAGCTTGATTGCTGTTGGCTCCTGTGCATCACACACACTGAACAAACATGCCTTTAATTTGCACGTGTGTCCAGTGATGAAAGTGCTGGAGTAAGTGAGGTTTCTTTCACCAGGCCCACTGCTGAACACGAGTTTTTGTTGATAAAGGAGCGTGGGCTCATCGGGCCCTTTATGAGTGTCTCAGCCCATTAACTTTAATGTCCTCCCTCATCGATTCTCTATGGCATAGCTTCAGAGTAGGAGAATCTTATTACTGAGCTGTAAAACATTACTCTGTACTTTTAAACTTTTCTACCCATAGAATTCAATAACTTCAATCAAAAAAATACTTTATACAGAATATTAAAGGGCTCTGTAAGGGCAAATAATAATGAAGATGAAGGGTCCTTCATCTAGATCTAGTTTGTTCAGACCTTTATCTCTGCCCAGGTTTTAATCCCAGTGGCACAGCAGCTTGGCCATCTCTAGTTAAAGCCTAGGCCTCACACAGGAGTCTGGCATCACTGCATAAATGTCATTACCAGCCATCAGACATGCATAAAGAACACTTAAACCTGGTCCCCAAAGCATTGTGTCTGAGTTCATGACTTGACTCATAACACTAAAATGAAACTCAGTTTGGTTAAGTACAGGGTGTGACATTGTAGCTGAAGCCATCATCCACACCCAGCATGGTACAGATCAACACAAGAAAAGCTGCAAGACAAGAGCATAAAGATTAAATCACATGTGTATAAATAATACAACCTGAATTAGATATTTCGCATTTGGTCCGAATTGTCAGTGAGCCATTCTTTACGTGACATATTTAAAATGAACGACTGCTGTCCTCTGGTTTGGCAAAATATACACAGTGCTACGAAAACACAATGCCTTTGTCTGTAGTAGAGTATTAAAGTGTTTTTAGCAACTGAATATTTCTGCTAGAGTAAAGGCAATATTCATGATCTAGGAAAACAATCTCAGTGGGAGGTTTGAGCACAAATTCAGCATCAGATCTTTAAGTGCTTGAATCTGTATTTTGTTCCTAGGGCTCCTCATGTTTTACTTACTTAGACTAAATTTTTTTCCCTCTATATTTTTTCATTTTATTTTTTTCTTTACATAAAACAAAGGAATAAAGAATCTCAGAGCTGCTGAGGTCATACTAAAAGCAGAAAATAAAGCAACATGATATCCTGACTCTGCATAAATATACACACCACTTTTTGATGGTCAATTGGTGTGTTATCTGTATGCATTATAAGCTTTCTGTGTGTACGTTCACGCCGTTATTAGCCCCCTGCCCAACCTGAATCGATGCGTCAAATACCACGCACTGAGGGTTAGAGTTAAGGGTTAGGGTTATGTGAACTGGAAATCTTGGCATAAATTGACACGCGATTGCTAGTTAATGTAAGCCAATGGGGGCCAAATGGCATTGAATAATGCGAAAGGTCGAAAATGCATAGGTATAGTATGCCAAATGCCATAAGAACTGGCCTGACATACAATGCCATTTATTAAGATCAGTCTGAATAAAGTGCAAAAGATGTCCTGAATTTTTTATAACATTTTTTTTAATAAAGTTTTATTTTAAAGTTGAATTTAATGGTTAGAGTACATATGATAAAGTACAACAGGCTCTATTTTCACTGTTGTTCGTGTTTATATTGTGTTTATTAACTTGTTTAGGCTGCAGTACCCTATAAAAGACAGCTACTCCTTAGTCAGTTCAAGCTTGTGTGTACAGAGCAGTGCTAAAATAGGGCTATATGAGTGGGAAAAAAAATCATTGAATTTTTTTTTTTTTTTTACAGTGTGTGACCTAGATGGACAGCTGATATGACCTTCTTGACTTGGTTATGAAGGTCATTGTCATTTAATGCAAACAGAAGCAGTGTTTTCTTTTTTTCTTTTAACCACCAGGATCTGCTTGTCTACGTCCATTTTGTCCACCACCGTATCACTGCATATTCATGTGACCATACACTGCTCAAGCTTCTAGACTGATTACTCATGTCTTCATTACAGATAGAGGTAATTAGTGGATTGCACTCAAATAGAGAATGGACTGTCACATTTGCTCATATTTATTTTTTTATGTAATTAAATTCTGGCCTTTTGCGATTATACAAGTGCACATGCTGACATTGCGATTTGATTAATTGTGCCGTTCTACTCAGAAGGTTAACACCCACAGAATGTGCCAGCTTTTGGCTTTTAGGAGTCGTTTATTTTGTCCATAGTGTTTCCTCTGTGCTGTTAGGACAGGTCTGGCTACAATAAACCCTTCAGGCTTAGTGACAGGGACAGTGGCTTAGCTGGATAGCATACTAGAGTCATGGGCATTATTGACAGAATGTCTCCTTTGGTGTCGCATGACTAAAATATCAGACCTGGGACAATGACCGTGGCATGAGGATGGCGTATTACATTAAATAAGAACAGTGACTTGTGTTCACTGTGCTTAAACTTTTCTCTTTGTCCTTTACTACTTGGCTGTATGTCCCCTTTATAGTTTTGTTATGAATATAGTCGGAAGAAGGTATTAAACCTGGAGCTTTATTCTCTCAGGTAAACATGAATCTAATCTGAACATTTATTTTTAATATGTTTTTCTTTTTTCTCATACTTACTTTCCTTTTGTGCTGTTCTTATCAGTGTTTATGTGTTTTCCCATAAGTGCTTCTGGCTGATTTATATCACTGTGTTCAGATAGGGTATCTGTGTTGTTGATCTCCCCTCCTTCTCCTGTTGACGTTGGACAGGTTTTGCCCAATCTTTGGGTTGGTACTAACTGTTATTTGCTGAAGAACCAAACTTTTTTTGTCCTATGTTCCAAGAAGTTTAACTCTGATATATTGTGTCAAAATCAAACCTTTGCCTCAGGGTCCAATCAAGCGAAAGTGAATATCAGCATGAAAACGTAAATTTGCACACATCATTTATCAAGTGGGCTCATTTTTTAGCTAAAGATCTCTATTTTATGGAACTGTTATCCTTTTTGAAATACCACTTGTGGAAAAAAAAGTTACAACCGATTTTATCGATTGTACTTTTTACACCATAGCCATAGCTCGAATTTGACGCTAAAACTTATATCTAAAAAATTTGAAAATTTATTCAGTCTGTTGATTATATAGATGATAAGTTTCAGGTATTAGATTTTCATTATTTTGTGAATATTATTGATATTCAAGTATTAGATTTTAATTTTTTTGTGAATATTATTGATGTTTATGAATTTGGACATTTGTGAGTTGCTTAAAAGGCCCTGTCCACGTGTTACCACAAAAATACCACTTTTTAATTTTCAAGTTACTCATAATTCAGATATTTGAGTGAAACTTTCAGAAAGTAATAATCTTTTGATACATTTTGGGTGATGCATACGATGGTAAAGAGTCGTCCATGTCTATGGCAGCATGTCCTCGTGTTACCACATTCTCATGTAAATAAAGCAGAGACTTTTCAGTATTTTATTCCAAAAGTTATTTTCAGCATAGTTAAACATAATATCTAAAAGGTTTTGTCCTACTTGATTTCAGTTATTAGTCGAGAACCGCATGTTTTGAATGTTTGTGTAAAGCTTAAAAAATTGATGTCTGTTTCAAGTCCATGTGTTACCGAGCAGTAATTTGACATTTTTCACCTAAAAATTTAATCTCCGCCAATTTAGTTATACATAATGTTAAAGTGCTATAAATACCTATTCAAATATGTATAATACATGCATATAAGTTACTCTGCTTACATGACAGAGACCGAGGAAATATGTCTATGTGTTACCGCTTGATCGGACCCCTCTGCTTTAACCTTTATCTGCTTGAAATAATGAAAAAAAATCTATCATCAGACATGCTACAAGCTATTACAAATTGACTTCCATTATTTTCTGTTCTGTGCTGTTCTGTTCTGCATTGTGTTTCAGCTCTGTCAGTTTGAGTAGACTATACACGTGACCTCGAATTGTACACTACAAATCTCCATGGCCACATTTTGTGTTTTCCATGGGGTTGTGCCAAGGGAAATGGTTGAAGTGGGATTCATAAATATCATATCATTTCTGTGTTCAGTGGAGGGTACAGTACAGGCTACAGCTGTATGTTGTATTTAAGGATTACATAAAGAACAGTTCTCATCCATCGGTGAATGTTTGGATGATTCATAAGTTAAATATATGAAAAGGGCATTATATAATCAAGGAGCTATACTGATTGTGTGCCATTTATTACTGAATCAGAATAAATGAATAATGTTCCAGATTTTTCTTGTTTAATAGATGGTATTTTTCATCAGCTCTTGAGTTAACCAGGCTATTTATATGCTCAAGGAAACAACACACACAGTGAATACACAGTTTATGTGATCTGAATGAGTTCTCTTAGAAAAGATTCAAAGTGGTATGACAGAAACAGTCAACAGGACAAATACGAGCAGAGTGGAATCTGTGCCGTTCTGAAGGCCATGTGACACTGTAATGTGCTCTAGAAAGAACTCATCCGTCACATTGGATGTTATTTTGATCTGTCATTTGATCGATCTACCTGCTGAGTTCACTGTCTCATTCTGTGGTCAAATGTCTTAATCCACTTCCCTGCGGCCACACACTGCTATGAGCCTGTTTATTGTGTGTCTTGTTGTGCACATATTCTATTGTGTGAGCATGTCATGTAGAGTGCTTTTCCAATATGTCTGACACACCGACCTCAGCGCTGACCTGTCTGTTCATTTCTCAGAGCAGTGCTCAGCTGGGTGCTTTGTCAGCCACAGGTTTCTCCTGCAGCTAGGAAAGTTCATGTGTGCACACGCCCTGCCTGCCTCACACACACTAATCAAATTGCAGTCATTTGTTAGTAAAGTGAACAGAGCCCTTAATCAAACGACCGCTTATGGTCTTTTATCTTAAAATGTGTAACGAATGTGAGATAGTATAATTCTCTCCAACTCTTTGTTTTATAAGCGAAGTCAATTTAATAGAAAAATAAGCATCATCTGCTCGTTGATGCACCACAGTAATGGTTTTGTTGAAATAGTCAGTATGAGATTCATTATTTCTATATGGATGCTGTCTCTAAGTCTCAGGTGAAACTGAACCCACTGAGGCAGGAAATTTGAAGACATTACTGTTTCTCCTGTGCTATTCCAAAAAAAGATTGGTGGATAAATAGTTTGGTTTGTTACAGTTTAAATCTTGTGCTTATCATCTTTCTGTGTCCTCTATACTGTAAAAGTTTTCACAAAAATCAAGCCTCGGTTTGTCTCTGGAATAATAAGATCAACCTGAAGTTGCACATCTACAAGTATAAGGTTGCCTGTTTAGAGCAAAAGAAGAATGTAGAGTTCTGTAACATCTTTTATAATATATCTTATATAATATATCTTTTTATTAATGTTTAACAAGTGGTGCCAGGCACAACAAACCCTGCCCCTCACATGTATTGTAGCTTTTTTTGGCATCGATCCAGCTGATGTCATCATGTCTATGTATGTGCTGATGTCACCGTAGACAAGTTTCGGCCATTGCAAGTAAATGGGGAAAAGAAATTATTTTAAAAATTCATAAAAAATTTGAACTTTGACCTACTTTTCCCAAAATGTAACCACATCTATTCTGGGTCACTGGCAATCTATAAACCCAATTTGGTATGAATTCAACTAATAGTTTTGCTGCTGAAGTGTTAACAAAGAAACAAACCAAACCAAAAACAATTCCCCTTCCCTCCCCTTTGGGGGTCGAAATAATAAAAAGCATATCATCATGATGCAATGACAGTTTACAACAGTGATTCCCAACCTTTTTTGGCTTGTGACCCTATTTTAACGTCACAAATTTCTGGCGACCCTAGACATTTAAAACGGAGACATTTTTTGCTGAAATTAATTTGTTTTTGATCATGTAATAGTTTGCTATACTATGTTGCAAATAAACGTTAATTTTAGATGACATTTAGTCTATATAATATATATTATTATGGACGGAGGCAGAAAAGCCAGGTGTAGATTACTGCACAGAGTGAGAATTTTATTTTCCTTTGTCAGGATATGTACAGTCAATCTTGCATTTACAAGGCTGCAAATTAATTATGAAAAAACAATAACTCAAACTATGAATTATGAAAGAGTTACAGCATCTGAAACCAGCCACAATGAACATTTGAAAGATAAACAGTACCACAGTGCCTCAGTTTCAGCTTCACAGTTTGTCATGTCTTTTATGTATTGTGATTGTCTTTCAACTCACCGTGTATTTTTTATTAGTAAGCCTTATTTTTTATCAATTACTAGAAATTTCAGGCAACCCCATTTGAAGAGACTGAAAAACACTGGTTTCCAGTGGTGAGCAAAAATGCCAGTTTTTAGTTACAAAAACTAAAACAAATAAATTGTTGTGACATTACTGAAGTTACTTTGAACCTCTTCAAGTCACAGGCAGTACACTTTGCTAGGGTCAGCATATCCTTTGGTAAAACAGCGTTTATGTAACTTTCAAGGATCTCATAATGTCAAATTCTTCGAAAGAGGAAAAGTAGCATCTGTTCTAAAGCAGCAGCAGCCTCTTGGTTGTGTGTGTTTTTTCTGTGACTCTGCTCTGTGTGTGTGTACATGACATACTAATGCAGTGCTTTCTCTTGTAGATACAGAAACACTTGTTTTCATGTAGCATGTATGAAAAGTAGAGCTCATGTCACTGTGTGGCTTGTGTCATTGATCGCCTGTTGGAGGGTTCAGTCACTGTGCACGGTCTTCATACATCAGGGTCAGTGTTGTCTCTTCACACACACAGAGGGAGCTCTCACTGCTGCTCCGTTGCCGACACCGGCAGCCCTGCAGCACTAGCCTACATTTCAGAGGAGGAGGGAGAAAAATCTGGTGATGTCATCTCTATGTCTCTCTCTCTTCCCCTCTCTCTGGTTTCCTCTTGGAGGTTGTGTTTTAAATGTATTGGTGATTTCTGCTGCCTGAGCTGCGTGAGGTAGGTCCATTATTTCCTCCCTCCCCTCGGCTCTCTTGTACACGTGCTTGCTGCAATGGTCTGGTCTCCTCCATGCGTACGTGTTTATGTGCTTAGATTGACTTGTTTTAAAAGATGTAGCTCAGTATGATTTCAACAGATATAACATTAATGTTCCTGCTTGTAAGGTATTCCCACTGTTGTCATTGTTTTGGTATTTGACACTATGTGTGTAACAGATGCTCATATATTGAGCGCAGATCAGATGTTAGGTTCACGCTGATGATGTTGGTCGCTTCTCTGGCTAGCTGCTTTCAATGTGTCTGGTGTTAAGGCTACAGATGGCTAAGAAGAAAAGCTGAACCCTATTCGTCCAGATGCCATTAGTACCAATCATTTTGAGATGATCTTTTTTCAGACACCCCCTCTTTTTTTTGCCCTGCTTACTTATCCTAAAAGGTCATTGTCAGGTCACGGGAATGTGGTCTGCTTCTATGACCTTTGCACTCCTTACCATCTTCCTTGTTATATCCCCATAGCCTTAAAATATATATCTTCAGGCTGTGAATGGCGACATGTCAATCACACATACTTCCTCTCTGCTCTGTTATGCAAGAGGTATCACACACACACAGACAGACATATTATTCAGCTCAAGCTGTGTGCGTCATACACATTTTCTCCGTGCAGTTCTGTAGTGGAGCCGGGGCTCTGTTCTCTGTGATTTTCCTCTCCATCTCTGTGGCAGGGATGGATTTGTACTCTCTCTCTCTCTCTCTCTACCGTGTGTTGGCAGTCAGTTAAAAAGCAAGGCAAGCCGCAGTGCTCGTCCTATAAGGGGATTGAACAGTCTGAGGTCAGAACAGTCTCCTTGACACCATAGGAGTTCAGACCTTCTCCTCTTCCTCCTCTTCCTCCTCATCAGCATTCCCATCCACGTCGCTCCAGAGGATCAGATAAGTGGATGTTAGTTAGGGCTGTGTCACCTTGTGGCATTTTTTACGGTACATCGTCCTACATAAGAATGAAATATTCAACATTACAACCCAGTAATGATATTTATTATGTGATTCTGTATCAGGTCCATTTACATAGTCTATTTTATTCACGTCTACTTGTCTTTTTTTTTTTTTTGGGTGGCGGTGCTTTTTGGCTGTATAAGTATTCATCATGCTGTGCGGCGACAAGGGTGTTGAAACCTGCTTCAAATAATAGTTATCATGTTGAGTCACTTATCAACTGACGATCACACAGCAGCAGTGGCAGATGCAGACGTAACAGGTATAATAAAGAATGAAACCGTGCTCAGGTGAAGTAGAAGCAGATAATTATGAACCAGGGCAACGAAGAATAAATGTTTTTCTTACAGCTCAACTCAAGAGTATAACACACACATTTTGTCTTTAGATTCAATCAGTTATTTAATTCAGCGTTACACAGATAAAACTCCCAGGGTGATAGAGGACAGAGTGGGAATGTGAAGGCATCTTGTGTTTCTATAAACTGATAACATATGGATAACATGTAATCTGTGCCTCTGGTTTGACTGCCAGGTAACTATTAAATGTGCTGGAGGGCTGTAAACTCTGAACACAGAATGAAAGTGTAAGTAGTGTTCTCCAAGGTCTGCTTATTGTGTCAAAACCACTTATCATTGCTGTTGTGCAGAAACCTTGTAAGTCAATTTTTGGGCTTTTTTTTTTTTTATCATAAAACAATTCTATTTGTTAGTCTTCATGTTGGCCTGATGGTTTTACAAATATTTAACCAATGACAAGTGTTGAAAACAGCTTGTGACTACATCTCTTAACTCTATTCATCTATTTAGAATGTACATTGTTTTTCCAGTTTCCTGAAAAATGACCGTTTCGGACATAAGAGGTTTCCGCCCGACAGTGACGTTATATTAAGACGCATCCTTTCAGTCTTTGTCAAGTAGTTGGAAAGAGTCATTTTCTCAAGCCATAGTGTTGGATCCTATGTGGCTAACCATAGAAATCCTCTCCCTCTACACACATGCTTGATTAATATTCTTCACTCCCTGACCTACATGGATTAATTCTGTTTAAAGATGTCTACCCCTCGAGCACAGCTCCAAACTAGGACAAGCAGGAGATTACTTGGGACCAAGTGCCTTGAATTTCCCCCTCTCTTAGTGTTGTTTTTTTTCCCACTGAGAGACCACCAGTCTGTTAATTTACACACTGAATTTTTTCCTGATTTAAAAATCAACAGAAAATGATGCCTAGTTGTGACTTTGACCTTAAAGGGGTCATATTTTGCTAAACCCACTTTTATTGGTCTTTGGTACATTTATTTGTGTATTTGGACCCTAATAGTTCCAAAAGTTTGAATTTGAACCCTCCAGGTGCTGCAAAACTATCTTTATATTCATTTTGGCAAAAATCGAGTGGATTTCTAACACCCTCTTTAATTCCTGCTTAATTTGTTACGTCTGTAACTAGTTGCGTCACAACATTTGCACATATAAGGTCAAGACTTTAGATGAACATTTCTACGAGTACGACATAATTGTTTGTTAGCAGCAGCGGTTGTAGTCCATGCAGAAAATATGTCCAGACTTCGAGCCGATTACCTAAAATGTTCAGTTGTGGGCTGAACGGGACAGAGCAGCACGGTCAACAACCTGGAGGGGGTGGGGCCTGAATTGGCTCATTTGCATTTAAAGGGCCAGCGCTCAAAACGACCTTTCTCGTGTCAATACTCAAATAAGATTGAAGAGTTTAATTAATGAAGAATTCAGACCCAAGCATAGCATTTACAGTTTTTGTAGACCATAGGGAAATGTTTTAAAATAAATAATTCCATGTAAAAAAAAAAAGCAAAATATCACCCCTTTAAATACATGGGGATATTTGTGTTGGTCAGTTAAGTGTAGATAGTGGTATAGCATATGAAGCTCCAGATGAAAGAAGGTTGTTATCTGTATTGTGTGTGTGTGGCTTTTATGTCACACCTGAATATTCAGCGCCCTCTGGGAGTGCTTTTTGAATCAAGTTCAATACTTTGAAGTGGAAGTATTCAGGCTTTCACCTTCAGGCAGTACAGAGTGTATGACCATAAGGTAACTTCTGTGTTTTCTCCTCTTAGCTGATCAATGACTCTGCACTCATCAGTCATCGCACCAACACTTGAAAGCCTGAGGCTGCAAAGGCTTCTGTGGAGCCATGTCAAAGGAGCTGACAGTCAGCAAATTATTAGCAAACTGATGATATTTACGACGGTTTTTAAGTTGTCTGCTGCAAAATGAACTGCACTCTTCTTTCCTCAGAATGACCTCTGCTAGCTGAATGTTAACAACCCTAAAGGCTCTCACTTCAACAAAGCTTGTCTGATGTTCGAACAGTGTCTTAACCTTCTGCTAACACCATCTGGATGCACACCTTTAAAATGTCCCTCTTTAACTTGGCGATATTAGCTTGTTTACATATTTTATTCTAATTTATACACTGATATATATATATATATATATATATATATATATATATATATATATATATATATATATATATATATATATATATATATATCAAAATGTACTATTTTTAAATGGTTGAACTTTGTCCTTGCTTTTGGAAAATACTAATCAAGTCATGTGGAAAAGAGATGCTTGGTGGAGAACAAATCTGAAAGCTCCATAATCCCAACATGATTGCATGTAGTCAAGGCCTTGTTCAGAACTATCAGAGTGGTTGGCAGTTGCTTCAAGGAGTGATGATGGAGAGATTGAGTTCTCCATCCCAAACAAACAAAAGGAAGGTCTGGACAGTCTGTTGGGTGTTTTGGTTCTCTTAACTGAGGTGAAACGAAGGCCAAGTATGATGTGCACCTAACATCCTTTGTTATTTTACTTCTTTTGGTACCTTACATCTGGTATGGTAGCAGTGTATATGTCTTGGATCCACCTATAATCATATGCCAAATACTCAGCAGTGACAATAGTGACAGGTCTCTGTAGAGCTGCCTCTTCAGGCTGTCATCGAGCACCGCCTCTCCCTTCAGCAGCTGATAGTAACATGACTACAATCAGCTTAGAATCCTAAATTGATTGCTGCCCTTGCCTGCCCTTTAGCTGAGCTCTACTGTTAATCTAAAAATAATCAAGACCATTGTGCTCAGCATGGACAGAGTCATAACAACCAATCTTAATGTTTATGAATGTCAAACAGATTGCTCTGAGTCGTGTGTGTTTTGATGGAAATATCCTTCATTTGGAATGCAGTGTACATTTACAGTTGGTTACATTTTGTCCATTAGTGATGGCTCAGAGAGTAACATCCATGTTTCTCCTGATGCTGCTTTGTCTCCGGTTTTACAAAATGGAAATCAAATTCAAGATGTGAAAACTGAACTGATATTCACTTTTAAGTGTTCTGCCTCTTTAATTTCTTCCTTTAAAGGTTTAAATACTTGTCCTCCAGGAGTGAAAGCAAATCTATCAGCAAAAGAAAAAAAATAAATGTATTTTTATTTTTCCAGAGATCCCCTGTTTTCCCTTGACTGTGTGGAGACGCAGCTACTGTTTCTGGGCCAAACCACAACTTTAGGACTCCCCCAAACGGTTTCCCTCTATTGCTGGCGATGATTCATAGCTCTTAGCTTTCCCACTGTGGTATGACCAAGGCTGATTGTAATGTGCCAACTTGTGTAGAAGGGAAGAGGTTTTGTATGGTGTGGGAGAAAGTACAGACAATAGCAGAGTGGACTGGGAGTCACTGCTCTGTCCATGGTTTATAAAGCGAAAGGTCACTGCAGTGATACCAGAGATTGGTGTGGAAATATCAGAAAAAAAGAAAAGAAATGGCATTCATTATAGGTAATAATAATTTAGTTGGCAGCCATGCTAGCAGTGCTGTCAGGCTGCACTGCACAACAGGAAATAAAGACAAATGTAACTAAATATCAAATAGTCACCATTTCTATTTAATCTCTATTATTTTCAGATGCTGGTATTCTGTATGGTGAAATAAAAAAGGACGCCTTCCTTCATACTGTAGCCCATTGTTTTGACACCATCTGAACCTGTAGTTGAAGGCTGATGAACGTGGTGGGAGGAAAAATTCATGTCCTGGTTTCTTTATGGACTCCTTTATTCCTCGAAGTGTGGCTAACCATGCTAGCCTCCCACCATGCTAACAGTCTGCTGACAGCTGACAACGTGTGCTCTGCCAAAGTCTTTCATTTGAAACTAGGACAACAGAACATCTGTTGGATGTATATGTACGATATGGGAAGAAAACCTACCCACTAAGCACCTCTAAGTACTAACACCAGACTGACATCATGCTCCGTAACAGTTTTCACATGCTGGTGTTTAGTAGGTAAAAGGAATTGAACTATAAATTAAATAATATGCGCATTTTCATTTGATCAAAAGAACTATGAAGAACTGTCATCATGATAAAGTAATCAGCTCAAGGCCAACAAATGTAGGACAGCAGTAATGCTAATGTCCATTGAGTCCATTGCAGTTAATGCCCCAAAGCTGCAACAGAAATCAGAGCATATGCTACCCTAGAAGAAGAGCGTCAACTAAATACACAGAAGTTAAGTTGTTGGAATAGTGCTAATTGTTAATGTTCCCCAGAGAAGTGAATTGTTAAAGTGAATCATGTTGTCACTGCTTCAATAATATATGAGGAAATGTTAAAAAAAAAAATCTTGTTTACTTGCCACACATGGCTAAAAAACTGTCCCAGTGAATATTGATTTCTGTGTCATTTCCCTACCTCAACTGTGTGACTGTTGCTCCAGGCTGAGTCACGGCCATGATTGCTAAAGCTGATTTTGAGAAACACTGGAAAGCATCTGTCTCAGTGTGATGGGTCCTTGAATGTTGAGGCCAGATGAAATGTGTGTGCTGGCAGACGCCAACAGGCCTGTGAGGCACTGGAGCGTTACATTAGCAGAATAACTGACCATCTCATTGTCAGGATATCCTCCTGTCCTCTAATATTAAGCACTGTTTGTCTTAAAAGTGTCTCCTAAAGCTTCTTCCTTCCTGCTAACTCCCGTCTGGCTTTTTTCTAAGGAACATAACACACTAATAAATTCCATTTTTGTCACACAAAAATTTTCCTTCTCAGCATTGGATCTTTGAAAAGAAAGAACTCGGTCTCCTCTGATGTCCTTAAACTGAACCCCTACTTCCCAGTTTTCTTTTATCACTACTCCATAGCTTTCATGATTTCAACTTAAAAGAGCCTTGCCATGTTCCCACAAGGCATTTTTGGCACAGTTTCAGAGCTCTGATTGGTTTGGATGCGATTGCCCTTTCTCGTGATCAAATTACTGGTCTCAGCACAGTGGAGAAAGGCCGGCAGAAGCAAACCACATTATGTCATTTTAACCCCTATTTATCCAGTAACAGATGACTAAACACACATATTTGTGTTCTCCAAGCTGCTATTTCTCTAATTACCTCCGCCAAGGAACGGCGGAGGTTATGTTTTCATCAGGGTTTGTCTGTTTGTTTGTTTGTCTGTTAGCAAGATAACTCAAAAAGTTATGCATGGATTTGGATGAAATTTTCAGAAAATGTTGATACTGGCGCAAGAAACAAATGATAAAATTTTGGTGGTGATGGGGGGGGGGGGGCTCATCTGCCTTGGCGGAGGTCTGCTCTCTCCGAGTGCTTTTTTAGTTGCAAATGAGATACAAAGTAATTTTCTTTAGGCAATTAGACTGCAAGTTTACCGTGTTTTATTTCAGCAGCTCTGATTCCAGTTGTCGGTTTGATGCATGAGTGGATCAGTACTGTTTAAAGCATGAATAATGCCTTTTGATTCATAAAGTATATTTTTTTTCTGCACTATACTGACATTATACCGTGACCTTCTGGCTTCCACAGCTCCACATGTAATGATAAAATTAAATTTTAGGTGCGTTTGAAGGGTTGACAATAAGGAGTTGCTTCCTATCACGTTTTGATTTATTAATTTATTTCTTCAGAAACCACGTGTTGATAGGCAGCTGCTCCACCCAAAATAATCTCGCTGAAAGCATGTAGTGTAATTACCAGATGGTCCCACTTGTTCATGAATTCATGTTGAGGATTAAGTCGACAGTGGCATTACTGTTGGAAGCAGTTGGATTAAGCTTATATTTTATTTATTTTGTGCAGGTACAGTGAGTGGATGAAACACAGCAGCAAATAGCAGTGAGTCCAGTCCAGATTCAGTTTTGGATTTAAAAGTTTATTTATTTTTGGTCTTGGATTGTTAATCCACCAATGAGAACTAGTTTATTTGTTCAGGGGTAGCAGGTCTTCATTCACAGAGTCAACCATAGTTCCTGGTAGCTCAAAACTAACTTTGGAATCTGCTTTTGTGGGTGTATGCAGATCCTTAAAAAGTGTGAAATTACATTTTCCTAAATTAATGTTTTAATTATCCTTAAATTTTATAATTCATCTTAAATCTTAAAGCTATACCTACCGATGTGGTATTTCTCACAGCACTTAGTAAAAGTTTGAACATGAACAACCCGCCTCCCTCCAAAGCCCCGCCCCCTTCCCTCTGCCTGAGCTCTGAGGCTCCTCCTCCTCTCTTCTGATGCGCGATGCAAACGGAGGAGGAAGCAGAGGTGGAGGTCCGGTCCGTTTTGGCGTGTCCGCGGACCCCTCCCTCAGTAATCAGATGCATGATCCACCTGTCGTGGGCCCGCGGCTCCTGTTCCATCAGTAGACCTGGTCTGTGCAGTACTGGGTCAGTGTCTTCACTGCAGTGCCCAGGGGATGGGCGCGCGCACTGTGAACGCGCGGCCTCCGCGAATTTTCCGTGTACATTTGAAGTTTCATAGTCCATACAATTATCATCCTACATCATCTTACATTGTATGACACCATGTACATGTACCTGTATGAGTCCCACCGTCATAAAAGCTGAGCTTTATGCAGACCTGTTTAGTCCAGTACAGCTGACTTCCGGACTTTTATCTCCATCCTTCATTCATCAGACTCCCGTTTGTGCCCCTCAGTTTTCTGTTCATAAATCCATTTAATCCCTTCCACATGTGCATGTCAGTTCTATCCATACACATCCTAGACAGTAGACTGTGGTCAGTGACAGGAGAAGCAGCGCCAGTGAAGCGTCAGATTCAGAGGGACACATATCGGATGTGAGACGGCGATAATGGATCGGATGCTGGACGGCCGTAATGGATGATTGACAGGAGGCTCAGTCAGGTTCGGCCAGTTATTTTATTCGGACCGACTAAAATGATTGGTCAGACTTTTATTAGAAATATATGAGAATTAAACATTTTTGAGTTTCAATACCTGGTGGATTTCTTTTACATTTTAGTTTGACACACACTTATTAGGAGCATTTTAAGATGACAAAAGAAAAGTGTAAAAATGCCACATCATACGGTATAGCTTTAAGTCTGGCACTCAAATGTCTTAAAATGTCCACAGATACAATAAGTGCTATTGCTGTATTTGTTTTGGAAATCTTTGTAAAGAATTTGTCAAACTTGTAATCAGTGCGTAGTATTTTAGCCTAACAGCCGCCAACAGTAATTCATGGGTGGAGGGGTTCAGTTATGAGCTTTAGCAGCTTGAACGTCAGTAGCAGAAACATTAGTTGTGGAGAAATGTAAATGTACCTTAACTGGATTGTAACATGGTTAAGACTGGTTTGTAATAAGAATGAGGCCTGTTGTACTGGTGTTTTGTGAATGTAAAGCCTTAAATTTGATTATAGACACCGTGAAAAATGTCTTAAAAAGTCATAAATTTGGCTTCCTCAAACCCTATAGCAGTTGGCATCCACCTTTTAAGATGCATTACTGTCACCTACACTGTTAACCAGACTGATGCTTAACTAAAATGGCCAGAATGGACAAAAAGAAAACACTGACTCTAATGGGGGACCTTGTTATTGTGGTCATATTGTGTATCAGGTGAAAGGAATCTAAAAAATGTTGCTATACCTGACTTTTTACTACGCTGTTAATCATTCCAGGTGTTGTTTGAGTTGTCTTCCTTTATAGCAACATACAAGATAGGATCATCTTCAGTGCTTGAAGCTAATGTTATTCCGAATCCCCGACAACCATGAATTATATAATTGGTTGAAGAAGGTACGGTGACATCATTCATGGGTTTCTGAACTGCCATGTTGAAGTCAGTAGTTTGTAATTTTGTCATCACCAGGATTTTTAGAGCCAGAAGTGACCATGTTTGAACAAAAGAGCAGAATTAGCTTGTGGGGTTAGACCTGTGTGCAATGGGTCATAAATAAGCGAATACTAAACACTAGCTTGCTGACTTGGTAAAATGGTACATTTTATTGAGCTCTGGAACAAGGCAATTTTACAGTCTTGTTAGCAGAACCTATAATTTACAGTTGGGTGGTCTGTCAGGAACCAATACCGTTTATTTAATAAACCAAAACTCAACAGGCGAGCCAGATGCCATACAGACCTCAAAGCCATTTGACCTGAGATCAAATTACCATAGGAGTCATTCATAGATGGACCACCAGATCACTTATTAGACACCTGGTAAATTAAATGGATGGGACTGGAATGTGTCATGGAAAATATTATTGATTTAGCATTTTAAGTTCATTTGAGGTTTATGGGAGCCAGGACTTTCTGCATCAGCTTTATTAAAGCTTTAAGATCTGCGTTGGCTTCACTTTTCAGCAAATCAAACATAGGAAATGCATTGCCCAAACCTTTTCTGTAACACCTGAACTTAAATATAATTAATTAATTAATTTGTCTGTATATATTGAACATGCTCTCTCTCTCTCTCACACACACACACACACACACACACACACACACACATATACACACACTGAAATTGCCCCTCTGTATTCAACTCATCTCTAGCTGAACATGCAGGAGCACACCACTCAGTGCAGACTAGGAGCAGTGGGCTGCCAAAAAAGTGAGGGGGGGGTTAAGGCCTTGTCCATACGAAGACGGTTTTAGTCACTGAAACTGCAGCTTTTTGAAACTGGGTCTCAGAGTGGATAAATTTGAAAATGCCAGTTTCATATCCTCTTCTGTACGACCAGACCGCAACTAAAACGATGAGGTCATAGCCCCACCTTTCTAACCTTTCACCACAGAAGCAAGATGTCATTTCACAATAACAACGGTGGACTACAGAGTAGTGCTCGTGCTACAACAGCTATAGAGCTTATTGGAAATACTGAATCAAAAATTTTGGCTACTCTTTCATTACAATGAGCAACAAACAACCATAGCTAACAATATTCACTACATACTCTTGGATCGACCGTGCAGAGTTGTGTTTGCCATGTTGTTGTTGTTCCTCCTCTGTAGTCTATGGTTTGTATACAGTGAGCAAGCTTTATGCCCATGCTCCACGTCCTCTTCTCTGTTTTTTGTGAGAGCATTACAACACTGCACACTGGCCTGGCATTTGCACTACATCCTTTTCAGTTTTTTCGTGTGGACGCAGATATTTTCTGAAACTATTCTATGTTTATGGAGCACTTTATTGAAAATGACAAAGTAAAAGATCAAATAGGAAAAGATGTGGTTTCGTGTGGACATGGCCTAAGTATCTTGCTCAAGAGCACGGGAATTTCTCTGCCAGTCCGAGACTCGACCTAGTGACTCTTCCACTACAAACGGATTCTCCCACCGTCTAGGCCACAGCTGCCCCAAATGAACTGCACGAGAACAAATTCCTATGGAATCCAAAAGTAGCCGAATACAGGCAGCATAACTGACGTTCCCTTCAGTAACTCTTGTCTGGTCCAGTGGAGCAGCTAAGTGGCAGCCAGCAGAAATTTTCCCCTGATAGATAAAGGTTAAAAACAGTGTCATGCTCTGACACCTCTGTAGGGAAAAGAAGCTGAGGGCAGACAGAAGGATAGATTGAAAGAAGAAATTCTTCCAAACTCTCTTGGGTAAAGGAGCTGACAGGCTGGCTGATGCTCCATCCTCCCCCGCATCCGTGTACTAGTGTCAGTGTTTGTTATAGGCCTGAGGCCACCACACCTTTGTTTGGATGCAGAAATACAGTAGGGTGTGGTGAGCAGGTTCTGCAGAATTAGTGCACAACATCAAAAAAAAAAAAAGACAAATCTTTTGCTCTTCTTCTGTCCTGTAAACAGCCAGTGCAGCTTGTTTGCTGTAGATGAGTAGGCATGATACAGCACAGAAGTCCAATCTTGCAAACTAGCCATCCCACATGAGGTGAATCAGGCACTTTGGGAAAAAAAAATGCAGTGCTCTTCCAAGCCAAAACATTACTGCTTTTAAAATAACCCAAAAGCTTAGAGGACTGAATTTTAAATAGGTGAAACCAACAACCTCGCTTACTTGACAATAATAAGTGGATGCAATTATACACATCTAAATGTTAAGCATTTTAGGTTGAAATAAAAATATTATCCTGTCGTGGTAACGTGTTTCCTATCCCTCCTGACAGATATGCAGTCATCAGAGCAGCGCTGACTCAGGTTGTACCAGACCATGGAGTCCACCTCTGAGTCCCAGCAGGAGCCTGAGAAAACTTTGGTGAGTTAACACGCTGACATATATAATAGTCCCATGTGAGATGGAAATGCATATAAAAATTTTAGTTCCAAAAGGATTGGGAAAGTGGGAGAACATTCTAAAAAATCTACTCACTTGACTGATGAGAAATCCATCGTCTAAGCCCTAATCTTTAGCTGCAGGTGCTAATATTGTATTTTCCAATAACCTGCCGCCAGATTGTCGTACTCTGCTGCATGTAATTAAACTCCTATCAGACTGTGTGTCACTGGAGAAACAAGACGGCTATTGTACAGGTATTTTGGTTGTAGATGTTAAAAGGTCACGCATTTGTATGTTTTCAGCCTCATCTTTCTAACGAATAGAAATGATGAGGAAACAAACATGTTACCAAAAAAAGACACAACCACCCACAGCGGTTGTTCCTTCTTTTGCATTAAAGTGTGAAGTTAATGCTGTTCTAAGTTCCTCTTTGTATTGCAAATTCACACTATTCTATTAAAATAAGAAGTGGACTGAGACTATAGAACATGATGATTTGGTTTAGCTGGCTTAACTTTTGTGTTTCAGTGACATAGTATATATCAGAATTTACTTTTATCCAAACACCGTCCATGAAATACATATACGTTTGAGTTTCAGTGAAAATCTAATCTCTATAGTCAAGCAGGGACATTGTAGTTAATTGCTCAGTGGTTTTGGATCTTCAGTCCTGCATGTGGGTTTTCAGTCAAACCTGTCTAGCTAGTCTCAAAAGTGTGTAAAAGCCAGATGAAAGAGGTTTTGTTGAAAAGAAAAAATCTGTATTTGTCGAACGTAGATGCAAAATGGGCTCTCTGACGTTATAAGGCTAAGGTGCCGCATGTGTGTCTCTAGTGGACATTTTCAGCAAGTTTTGTTTTTAACTTTTTGGATGTTGTTTGTTTATTATCTGCTCTGTTATCCAGATTTTTGCTCATAGTTATGATTATGATAAATTCACAAGTCTGTATTGGTGTTATGTAACCCCAATTTACAATTTAAATAATAGTGATACTCAGAGATGATGCTGATGCTGTTGGCGTAGAGATGCACCCATGGTGAAGTTTTAGAGGCTGATCTAAGAATGATAGGCTTTAACTGGAAACACCTAATTAGGGCTGCACGATTAATCGATTTTAAATCGAAATCGGATTTTTTAATTGGGACGATTTTTAAAACAGGGAAATCGTAAAATCGATTTCATCTTTCTCGTGCCTCTGGGCCGCGCGCTTGCGGGCTCCCGTAGGCTCCTCCTCCTATCAGTGACAGCGGTCTGTCACAGAAGTCTGTGTAATGACCGGACTTTAAACGTGTTAATGAGCCCTCAGTACTTATAACAATGTAAGCCGTGGTTTCACGCACGGATCCCGCAACTGAAATAGAACTGCATGCGGATCATTCATCTTACGTTGTCCCGGATCCGTACCGTACTGTCTTCTTCCGATCCGGGTCCGGGTCTCGGGTCATCAGCCTCAGCAGAGGAGCCCAGACAGCCCTGTGCCCACACACATCCACCAGCTCCACAGATAGAATCCCTCCAGTGTGTCCTGGGTCGGTCTGTTCCACGCACAGATCCCCCAATTTAAATAGAACCGCATGTGGATCACTCATATTAACGTGGTCCATGCACGCACGCACGCACGCACGCACGACTGATGCCTGTCACTGACTTACATTGGTATCACTTCTGTGGGCCCAGATACCCAGAAAAAAAAAGAAAAAAACATACATACATACATACATACATACATACATAAATGAATAAATACATTTTAATAATTAATTTAGTCCTCTTACTTGCTAAATTTTTCATTCACAAATCTAAGTTCTGTAACACAAAACCAAATATTATTTATTTTTTGAAAGATGTTGAACTTTATTTAAAGCTGTTAGATAAATCTGGAAACAAAAAGGCAGGTATAAAAAAGGTATAAATAACAAGTATTTTCTCTGATTTGGACATTGTATTATCGTGTATTCCCCCTGGCAAACTTATGTTATTTTCTTGTTGTATACATTGTTTGTATACTCTACTTCATTCAATAAAGATTTGATTAAGAAAAAATAAACTTCTGTGGGTTCATCACGTGATACCATCACAGATTTGAGGTCAGAGCAGTGCCTTGCATTGTGGGCTGCTCACGAAAACGACATGCTGACTTCTGTTGTCTTTTGTAGTTTTACCCAAAAATCAAAATCAAAATCAAAAATCGAGTTTTTAGAGGAAAAAATCTGTACTTTTTTTTTTTGCCAAAATCGTGCAGCCCTACACCTAGTATTCATTAACAGCTGATACGGGCTCTGTTGACTCTGTTGAGCCTTTTAAAAAACAGCTTAAGACATTCCTGTTCAAGCAGGCATTTTAGATCCAAACTGCCTCAGGGCTGCTACAGCTGATTGCATTTAATGTATTTATTGCATTGTATTGTATTTTACGTGTATTTTGTACTGTGAAGCACTTTGTGACTGTGAATTTGCTTACTGATATCACCCCCTTCCTTGCACACATACTTGGAACTTTACTATTTTTTTGCCTTCTTTGCTATAATTTCCCTCTAAATAATCAATTTTAGCTATCATCTTTGTATCCAAATGCTTTGTAAAACATCCACTCTGTTTCAGTTTTCAGACAAATGTGTCTTAGTACTATAACCTTACTCGGTGTCTGAATAAGGGGCACCTTCAGCCCGCACACATGCACACGGTCTCACATAAAACACCACCTCGCTCCTCTTTGCTTCTTAGATTGTGATTCTGCCCTTTCATTTCACCTTAATCATAATCCTCACCAGCCATTTTAGCTGCGAGCTGGAGGCCAATTATATTTCCAGATAATTCAGGCGGTAACAGTACTGGCCATCACTCCCGTAGGCTTCCGCACACAAAGACACACAATTGGATTGCATGGAGCAAAGTTAAAGCCGTCCCCTACTTCTTTGAATCTTGCTTTGTGTGGGAGTAAGTTTTAATAACACTCAATCTCCATCATTAGTGCAAGCTAATTTCTCACCCCGCCTTCTCCAGAGTCTATTTTAGCAGCTGCATAATTAAACTGCTGAGGCATAAATTGGTTTGAAAGCCACATTGGTCTATTTACTTTCTCTTCTGAATGCTTTAGTTTGGATTGGATTGAGTTTGAGGAATGTTTACCTCTATGTGCTATTTAGCAAAAATCCTTCCTTTACAGTTGCTGCAGTCCAGTGTATTATGACTTGATCACACGTTTTGAGAGATCGCAGTGCCAGGATGGTGTGAGACTTAAACTGTGGGACGTATTGTGTTGCTGGCACATCCTGCTGTTTGCTGAACGAGCCTGTTGGTAGAGTGGATGCCTCCCATCACGAGATGAAAGCCTCTGGGAAGCACGCCAGGTGTCTGCTGCTTCTGCCCCCTCTCCTCTCTGACATCCTCCAACAGGAGATGCTTCAGGAAGGTTTATAGCAGCCACCCCCCTCCTGTTTCAATCAGTCTGCTGTCATTTGCATTGTACATACTGTAATGAAAGCGCTGGTGACCTGCTGTTCAGAATAGGTGGGAATGAAAAGCCACATAGACAGGCATTATGCACTTCAACAATGGGTTTGTGACAGAATAGAGGCAAAGAAGAGGATCTGTGACTCAGATCACAGGCAGACAGTATCTGAACAGCTAAAATGTGCGAGGAAAGACTTTTATCCTCTGAATTTTCTATGAACAGCGTACTTCATCCCATTTGCTTTAATGTGGCTGTGCCGGGAAGCTTCCTCGGGTGAATGCAGGGCAGGGCAAAAAAATATTCAAGCTTGCATTAATTCATTTATGTCTAATATAGCTGGCAGGAAACATTTCCTCTGACTATTTAATCAACAAGTGTCTCCTTCTCATCTGGTTTTGTGCTATCAGCAGCTTTGCATCAAACAACGTAAAAATAAACTCACATTCTCTCAGTGAGGAAAAAAAAAAAGAGTATGTTTTCTTGTTAACAGTACAAAAACTTTTCAGCAGAATATGGAGGCCAAGATCACACTCATAACAAAAATCGACAAATTTAGTAGCCCATTAATGGACTCCTTTCATGCCTGAAAGGAACCCTGTTGAGACATAGTCATCATTCATATTTATATTGATTATTCATTGAGGTTCAGTGTTGCATAAATTCACAGAATCAAGTTTATTTATGAAACTTTATCAGCTTGGGGAAGGAACTTTCTTGCAGTGTTTCAAATTAATTAACAGGAGACCAAAGAGAGAGGACAGGAGGTTTTCATGGATTCATTTTTAGTTAAGACCCATGCATTATTTTTTAATACCCATTATTAGATGTAATCATTCTGGCAGAAATGGCTATGTCCTTTTCTAAAACATATACAGTACACTCAGCTGTAATTATAATGGTGTCTGGCCTTTGACTAGGATAATTTATCTTTGAGGCACAGGACCGTTGAGAGTTAACATATGTCCACCATTGAGATCATAGACAAGTCTTGAATTTTATTACAGTAGCAGTAAAAAGTTGACATGGAACATGCAAAGGAGGGCAATAAAATAAGGCCCCACCACCACCATAATGTATATTAAACTTAGTGGCATGTGCTATAACCATAAGACTGCAGGAGGACTTCATCACTGTGATCTACTGAACAGTATTTTTATCAAAAGCTTAACTAATGTTTGACTTTGTAAGTTGTAGCTGTGATTTTATAATCTTCATTGCTGACATACAACATGGGGGAATCGGGGAGTTTAATACAAAAAATACTACTATTTTGGACGATTTTTATTTAATTTTAGTGAATCAGAACATTTTTACCAAGAACAAACATGTGCAAAGTATTGGTTAACAGGTATATATATATATATATATGTATATATATATATATATATATATATATATATGTGTATATATATATATATATATATATATATATATATATATATATATATATATATATATATATATATATATATATATTTATAAAAGCTGTTTTTGCCTGTGCAGGGTTATTGTAGTGCAAAAATGCTCTTTAATGTGACAGGACTAACTTAAAGGTGGCTGGAATAAGCCAGAGGTGAAAATTGGCTCCAGGCTGCTCTCAGAGTGAGAGAAACCAAGGCAACATCCGCCTCTGTACATCAGGGCTCACATCGGTGTTTGGACTCCGGGTGCTGTTGATGGAACCGAGGTGACAGCCAGGGCTGATGACACACACCGTCACCACTGAAGTAAATTTAAAGTAAACACGAAAAGCAAGCTTATTCTCCATGGCTTCAGCTTGGCCTCGGTCTTAAAATCTGAAAGTGTACATCTGTGAGATGCTTTCATAGCAGACTTTATATCATGTGGGCAATGCACAGGTTTTTAAGCATTGCAAACTCGGAAATAGATGAAGAGAGCATGTTGTGCTTAGATTTCTTCAATTCTGTCAGAAAAATCAGGCCAAGGAGGTGGGTAGGCTGCCGATTTGTAACAGTAATCAACACAGTATGGATTTATTGATGCCGGGCAATGAAAAACGTGGGAGAATGTAGCATCACACAGTTTGGATGATTCACAGAAAAGACCTGTGCATTCCCCTGATGATCAATCATTAAAATATTGCCTTTGCTGCATATTTGATGAACTATACGAGTATCAGCCTATTGGAATCTGCTGGAATTGATTAAACCGCATTGGTCTCATCGTCTTTTGTTGGTGTGAATCAATAAATGTGCACACACACTTGGTGGAGTATCGTGTTTCATTGGACTGAGGAGGGTTATCTGTTGTGTGTCGGCTCATGGGCAGCAATCCCAATGAAGTATGGTTTCTGCTTTTTTCAACACTGAGAAGTGAGAGGATTGGAACTCATTGTATCATAGAGCTAGCAGAAATATCCCTGCACAGTACCCTTTTATTACCAAGTGATTCCTAGAAAAAAGAGCTATTGGTGTAATCCCACTTGTATGAGCATTAGCGACATCTTGCCATGGAATCCACCGAATAGGGAACTTATATGTTATAGGGATGGGCATTTTAATAATTTTTTTCTAAGTCGAATAATGAAACCAATTCAAGTCAGATTAAGTGAATCTCAAATATACCATATAACTTTTAAAAACATTTTTCTTAACGTATGCAGCTCTCAGACAAACACAGCGGCATCAACATTAATTGTGTGTGTTTATATTGTTAAGCAGAAATCTCCTCCTGCCCAAAACTCCACCCAAATAAGAACAGTCAAATCAAGTCCAGACTATGCTTCCTGTTCTGAATAATCGAATAATCAATTATTTGTGCACATCCCTAGTTAACACCCATAGCTCATCTCTAAATAGAAAAAATAAGTTGCACTTTAGCTAAATGAAAACTGAAATGTTGTGTTATGTTGAATTAAACTATGTCGCATTGTCTGTGTCATAGTTATCTTTCTCTAATAGAATGGATCTAATAATCTGTCTCTGCCTTTTCAAGATTAATTTGGTATAATACTCAATGTGTTATAATTTCTCACATCTTTTCTCTGGAAATTAGATATTATTAACCCACCCATCGAAGGGGGAGGCAAGGGGTATTGTTTTTGGTTTGGTTTGTTTCTTTGTGTCTTTGTTTGTTACCACGGCCAAGTGTAATGGGGGAGGTTATGTTTTCATTGGGGTTTGTCTGTCTGTCTGTTTGTCTGTTAGCAAGATAAGTCAAAAAGTTATGGATGGATTTTCATGAAATTTTCAGGAAATGTTGATACTGGCACAAGGAACAAATGATTACATTTTGGCAGAGGTCTGCGCTTTCCGAGTGTTTTTCTAGCAGCAAAACTGTAGGTTGAATTCATACCACATTGGGTTTATAGATTGCCAGTGACTCAGAATAGATGTGGTTACATTTCGGGAAAAGTAGGTCAAAGTTAAAATTTTTTCTGAATTCTTAAAATCTTTTTCTTCTCCCATTTACTTATAATGGGCGAAATTTCAAAAGCATTCATTTTGTTTCAATTTACTTCAAACTTGGCACATATATAGAGACAACTGATATGCTGACATCACCACACACATAGACATGATGACATCAGCTGGATTGATGCCAAAATAAACTACAATTCGTGCCAGGGGCGGGGTTTGTTGTGCCTGGCACCGCTTGTTTTAAAATGTTTTCACTTAGAAAATAGAACTGGATGCAAAGACATATAAAAACATATAAACATGTCTATTGATAAATGATGACATTTTCTAGATAACTGACTAGATGTGGGTGTGTGACACTTCAGTTAGAAAGTTATAAATCATTTGAATTAAAAAAAAAAAAAAAGATATAAAACCTTGAATTCTTCTTTGTGATGGTTTGGCTTCTTTCAAACTGACTATTGTAGCATGTGTTCATAAAGATGTGATACAGCCAAACACAAGTCCCATCAAAGGTTTTTTGTGTTAGTGCCACAGTTTCTACTATAAATGGCTGCTTTGTTTTTCCTCCGTCTTTGTGAAAACATTGTCAAAGTCACAGACTGAATCACACTCAGCAGGAGTTTCCCGTCTGCAGCCGAGCACTTTAGTCCTGATTAAAACATTCACTCGTAGATGAGTTTACGTCTCTGAATCTGACGAATGTGGTTTGTTGGTTTGGTTGTTTCAACTGTAGTTTATTTTCAGGGTCCTTGAAGGAAGTGTTTGGTTGCTTGATAACCTCTGTCACCACAGCACAGTGTGAGGAACAGGGACTTTTTAGCCCAAAGGGGTATTGTTTTTGTTTCGGTTTGTTGTTTGTTAACACTCTAGCAGCAAAACTATTGGTTGAATTCATACCAAATTGGGTTTATAGATTGGCATTGACCCAGGATAGACCTGATTACATTTTGGGAAAAGTAGGTCAAAATTCCAATTTTTTTAATGAGTTTTTACAATCTTTTTTTCCCCATTTACTTGTAATGGTCAAAATTTCAAATGTCTATAAAAACATCAATTTTGTTTCAATTTACTTCAAACTTGGCACATATACAGAGGCGGTTGATATGCTGACATCAGCACATGCATAGACATGATGACATCAGCTGGATTGAAGCCAAAATAAGCTGCAATACGTGCGAGGGGTGGGGTTTGTTGTGTCTGGCACCACTTGTTTCAGGATGCAAATCATATCTCTCAACAAACCCCATGATGTGAATCATGTGTCAGCAGGCTGGCTTAGCCTGTTCTGGGTGCTCCTTTGTGGTTTCTTACAAATAATTTAAACCATTTTAGGCCTCAGTGATATGAGGAAAATCTGTGAGTGATAACATGACTTAATGTTGGGATAATATGACTTGTGATAAATAAACAAATTATAAACTGAGCCCAAATATTGAATAACCCAAAAAAAGAATATAATCAGGGTTTAATGAATAACCATAATGTTGATAATTTTGAAGTATTTTCTTCTAAACTTAACAGAAAGTGTGTTTTCCTGTTGCCAAACTTGTTAATGATCTTTAAATTCTATTTCAATAAAGCCAAGGGTAGATTTGGAGATGATCTGTCATATTTTCCCTTTTCATAGAACACCAACTGTTGAACTCCTTTTACACTTGTGTGTTTTTCCCTTCACCAGCCCTTTAGTCCTAATTGCAGACTACTAACAAAAATGTTGAAGGGCTGTAAAAAGTAAACACAGCAGACCCATGTTTCACCTTGCCCTAGGGGACTATGTGTGTGTGCTGGTGATTTGCCGGCTGTGGCCTGCAGATTATTAGCTTTTACAAAAGATGAGGCTAAAAACAAATTGCGTTTGCAGCTGTGTTAACCACAAACAGCCTTTTGTGTTGCAGTATCTCCAAAAATGACACCCTTTTCAACACAAATGGTACATGCTCCACCGTAACGCCGCTTTGTATCTTTAAGTGGCCCCGGTTTTGTGTGTTGTTCGGAAAACTGTTAAGCAGGTCAGTGGAAACAGTAGCTGAGGAGAGTGCGTTAAAGCTTGCATTATTGGGCTCATAATAAGGTAGCAGGGTGGCTGTGTCGTTCATGTGACGTTCTCTGGGGTGATTTTCCATAATGGTCTGGCTCAGCCGCTTTGGTTTACTGGTGCAGAAGGAGCTCGATCAACAAGAATCAATGTGTGTTACTGTAACTATGCTCGAGGGTGCACGTGTACAGTACTGTAGAAATTTACAACCACACAAATACAACTCTGTCTCAAGTAACTGCCTCAACACACTCCATTTTGATTCCCTTTCAGTCCTTTAAAAACAGCAGCAGCCTACTTCCTTGTTTTTGTGGTTGTGTGGTAATTTGCCCCTTTGTGCATCAGATGATGTTTGCCTGAAAAGTATGTGAAAGAGTTGTATTGTAGTCAAAATGAAGGAGAAGAGGAGGAGGAGGAGGAGGTGGAATGAGAGATAGGAAGAGGGAAAATCATGAGTGCACTTTTGGCTAAGCTTCGCGGCAAGATGAAAAGCAAAGGACGAGGCATCAGATGGCAGCGATGTGGCAGATTTACAGAGTAGACGACAACAACACAAATTACTGAGGGCTCTGAGCGAGGAGAAAGAAAGAAGAGGAAAAGAGCACTCGGTGGAGAGTGGGAGAGAGACTGGACTTCTCCAGCGTGTTCGTACTCTCCTCAGCCTTGTCTCCTCCCTTTAGCGTTCACTCAGAGGGGGAGAGAGAGAGAGGGCTGAGCTCAGTGGCTTGTCGTACAGGGTTTAGTCTAAACCAAGGAGCGGTAGCAGCGACAAGCTCACCTCCCTCGACTGACACACGGTATGCATTTCCTCTCTTTCTGTGTGTGAACCTTTGCTCTGTCAAATCTGGAAAGGGGAAGCAAGAGGAGGTGTATTCGACTGTATATGTAAGACTGTGTGGCTGGCTGATGCAAAACCTCTACTTCATCGTTCTGTGTGCAGTTTCATTTGACCAGTTTTGTTACTTGCTTGTCTTTTTACACTCCTGGTTGTTATTTGCTCAGTGTGTTATGTTGTTACAGAGTGAAGGCCAACACATTGCCATGCTTTCCTCAAGGGCTACGTTGACAGCAAACACAAATCATGCTGTTGCTATTAACATAGATGGGCATAACACAGATCAGTATTTGTTACTTGATGGATTCTAACGTGGAGCTGATCTGGGAGGGTTTCTGCAGGCTGATAGCCCATGCATGGATCTAATAGAGCCTAATGATAGAGGGAAGGTATCTTGTTGCTTGCAGCAATTAAGAGACAGAAACATCAAGCAGCCTTAAACAAGGAGGACGAGTACATTACAGGAACATGGTAGTTCTTAAATACAGTGCTCTCACAGAGGCCCACAGGTCAAACTGGGCAAAACAATCCCACAATTATTAGTTTTCTTTCTGGCAGTCACATAAATTAGCTATGTCTGCCTAAATGTGTGAAAATGACCACAGTTCATTTGGATGAGGACAAAATGCTAATGTATGGTGATGCAGTTGCATACAAGAACACACTTTTCCAGAAACAGTTGTGTTTTTGTTTTTAATAAAGGTTGCAGGCAGCTGGCAAGAATGTAATAATCAGATTGATAGTAATAACTTAGGCCTGTGTTAAGATGATGGACTCGATGCCTAAGGACAGGGAATAATTTTTACCATCTTTCAAATAACCTTATACAGATACATGCTCTGTTCTTCTGAAAGTTAGATACCACTCTCCTCTAAAGCCATAAAATTAATGGATACAGAAGCCATTGTAAAACCACAACGAGACATTTTTACACTGTCTGTACAAATCAAACAATGGAGATAATATATATAACCGGATGGATTTAAGAGGTAGTGGTAGGTGGACTTTGTTACTTGGAGACAAAGTCAGGTGAGCTAATCCGCTGCTGAGAGAGGTATTGATCTATTCATGTAATTTCTCTCCAAGAAAGCTGTGTTTTATAGTGGAGCATAAAATCGTTTTTACTGCCAAATGTGCAGCTGCTCCACTCACCCTAACTTCTAGAATGTAATGAACTGAACCACCTGCTGGACGTTCCAGTCATCTGTATCCACCAGCCCAGAGAGGAACCTTCAAAATGACATGAACGTTTTGTTGCTTTTGGGTTTCTACTTAACCTGATTTGTTGCTTATAACAATTCTAGGTCGATAATGTTACGCAGTGTCTTTCTCTTAAAAAGGATTAGCCTGTCCCCTCTATGCTGTCCCTGAGCCCCCCTGCAGTGATGAAACCAAGCCACCTCTCTGTGTGAGGCCCACAGACCCACCCAGATACCCCCCACCTCCCCTGTTTTGAAGACTGCCACACTGAAACACTACAGTCTGATGAAAAGCTGTCGTTGGGAGGTCAAGTGGCTCCACCATACCTCCCTGCAAACGAACAGGCATCCTTTTCTTAATCCGCTCTGTCTACAGTCCTATGTCAGTTGACATCATTAGGTTTTATGTTAGTGGTGGGAGGACACCATGAAAAATGG
Organism: Sphaeramia orbicularis; assembly: GCF_902148855.1. Lineage (NCBI taxonomy): Eukaryota > Metazoa > Chordata > Actinopteri > Kurtiformes > Apogonidae > Sphaeramia > Sphaeramia orbicularis. The sequence goes on along the minus strand of NC_043968.1, from coordinate 23,747,396 downwards.
CGATCCACTGTGAATGTGTCTGTTTGCTCTACTGTCGGAATTTGCTTTGCTGCTGAAAATTATCTCTGTATAGATTTCCTGTCAGGCCATACAAGGCTTGCAATTTCCCTTCTGTCCTCTTCCACTCATATCTGTAGCAGTTTGAATTCAAATATTCCTTGTTCATTATCCTCAGGCACTGCCTTAGCATTCTGCTCTCTTTAATTCACATGGTTGATGTTCTTATCTTCAACAAATGGGACAACTTTAATGTCAGCAGCAGTTTGGATGGATAGAACTAGTGGTGTTTGTTTTTTACCTTTTAAGGATCCACAGACCATGTTTCAAGTACATCCTTTAGAAAAGACACACATCCCCCTTTCACACTATCTAAAACAGCACGATGTGTCATTTATAGAAGATGCACTCGACACATGGTCTGTTCCAAGTACATCATATTTTCCTGAACTGTTTCAGATCCTCACCCAGCAGAGAAACTGTCTCAATGTAGATACTCAGGACAAACTCAAGTGAGTTAAAACGGGGCCCAAACGAGTGAGCTTCAACTTTCGAAAGGCACTTGATGTGGAAAAACCAAAAGGAGAGGAGGCTTTATAAACTGAAGGAAATTAAAAAGAAATCCATTGACTGACCTACAGAGTAACTGGAGTATATGCCACTGTTGTTATTTGTCTATCACTCACCAGGAGTGCCACCACTAACCAGTCTGTATCATATCACTCTAACATGTTTTAAAATCATCATCCTTTCAGAATATTTACATTTATTCATTAAACAGTTCAGGAAAATATGATTGTGTTTCACTTTCTGTTTATGTGTGGACAACGGTGTATATGTGTGACATTGTGAATAATTTGATAAGGAAAATGAAGATGTTGAAACAAACCACATACTTATTAAAATTAAAGTTTTACTTTGGGACTCAATATTATTGCAGTGGGACTCAACAAAAGATCAGCAGGAATCAGTCTTTTTTGATGAGCTGAGTCCCAGGACTTAGTCATACCAATTTGTAGATGAAACACTGCACAAGTACAGAAAATCACTGGTCTTATTCTTTTTAAGAGTCATCTTTGGCCACACTGTTAGGAGGCTCTGTCACATCTGTTTTTTTTTCCAAGAGACCCCAAAACTCTTGAAGTACAAAACTCGCCATAGTCTTCCAGACACTTCACTGTGACAGATTGTGGGTCCTTAACTCACTCCTACCTCCTCTGCCAGCTTTTAAAATCTAGGAATACCTCTGGTACAGCTGTCCCACAGTCAATGGTGTTTAATACCTTGGCTCAGATTTTGCTTGAGACAGTATCTTGGCTAATGCAGTCATCTGGTTATAGTATTCAGCGTGATACAATTAGACGTTTTATTTGTAGTGTGTGTTGCAGCGCTGCACCAGCTGTAAATCAGCCAGTGCATGGGTAGCAGCCAGGACCTGCACCTCATACTTAGTGCAGAGCCTGCCCACTCTACCCAGGCTCTGGCCATGGATCTTCTACTTGCTGACAGATGTGTCAGTTCTCTGATGGATAGCACCCCTCTGACACTACCTCATGTTGGCTTGGACTTACTGACTTCTCAACTAGTGCTGCTAAGGACGATGGTTTAGGATTGCAGAATTTGGCAAATGCTCTCATAGGCTGATGTAAAATTGTAGTGGCAAGTAGTTTAAAAACAGCAGAACTGTAGTGTTAATAAGGCAATTTCATATCAAAAATATCTTTTAAAGTACGTGTCCAATTGTGCTGTTTTACCAAACCCTTTAGACTCATGGGAATGCCTTTCTATTACTGTTACTGTGCTGCAGTGAGCCGGAGATTTGTCAGTCTTGTTTGCCTTGTTGTCAGGAACTTTCAGGTAGTGCTTATCTTCAGGCAGGAAATAAGTCTGAACAGGCTGAATAGGTTGAGTCCACAGTCTCTTACTCTGTATTCTGCAATGTCTCTCTGTCATTGAGCCCTTCACTAGGTGCTGATCCCTACTCTGATACCTGTATTTGGGTCAAAAGCTCTAAATCAGAATTACCTTAGATGCAACTTGTGTCAGGTTGCTTAATTAAAGCAAGTTTGAGAAAGCGAATGAAAGAAGATACCATCATGCACTGCAGCTTCCTGGAGTTCTGTTTGTTTTGAAGTGGTGGGTGTTAGAAGTGTGTACAAGGTTGAGGAATTTTTATTAGACTGATAAGGACGGAAAATATTGGAAGTACAGGTATTACAGAGTATAAATAGGATCCCTGTTTGATGAAAATGTTAGAAACTGATTCTCCTCTCTTACTGGTTGTCTTATCTTTACATACAGTATAACACACATCAACAGATAGATCCCTGTTACAAGCTAAAGAAACACTGAAAGCTGTTTTCCAGTGTGCATAAACACTTCTGATTAATTTGGTGTCACAACAGCTGCTGTGAGAAACTTCATTATTGTGCTGGGTAGGCGGTAGAGCTTCCTGTCAACATAATGGCTGTTGATTCGCTCCCAGGACACAAACCAAATAGCAAGTCACTGTTTTATATTAACATGTTGTGCCCTGAGCCAGCAGTGTTATCCAACAAGTTCAAAGGCTTTTTTTTTATTAGAGGCTGTCAAACATTAGTGATATTCAATTTTCCCATGTGCTTCACAGCAAATTTGACAAAATAAACCATTATTAAAACATCAGCTGAGCCTGCATCTTGTTCATCATGCCATATGTTGGGTATATGACTAGATAAAGGAGCTGAAACATGATTCATATTGTTGTAAATGTATGAAAACAAACATGAAGCTGCTTATTTCTTATTTGTTCACCGACTTGAAATGACAAGTGCAATGTTTGGATAAGCTGAGCAAATAGGAGCAGTGGATAGAAAGATGATCCGCATGACCAAATGTATTCATCACAGAGGCAACAACACAAAACTAGCTTGGACTTCTTTGTGAGAAGGTAAATACTACATTTGTAGCCTGACTGCATAGGGCAGTCTGTCTGGTATTAGGGCACATTTTAGGTTTTGCCTTCATAATGTTGTGTTTTCACTCCAGTCTGTGTAAATGGTTAAAGGTGCCCTTCAGATATTGGGAAAAAAAAAAGCTGTTGTTGTTATCTCCTACTTCCCTGCTGCTAAAAAGAAACTGGGTCAGAAATGTGCTGCGAGTGATGTTTAAACATTATGTAATATGTCATGGCATTTTATCCTGCGTAAGCACTCCTCATCTTTTCAGAGGAAGACGGCGCATGCTGTGTTTAAGGCCGTGTTTCCTGTAAAGGGTTTGGAGCTTTACAGTAGAGAGGACTGGGCCTCGTTTCAGTTTCACTGTGTTACATTTCAAGAATGAAAGAAACCAGCAGGTATCATAATTACATATCAGTTTATATTTCAGGTCTTATATTGTGGGCAATTGCTGCTTATGTGTTGCAAAGGAACAAATAAGAATATTATTATGAACTAGTTATGTATACAGTACAGTTCTTTTCTGAAGATACACCTGATGGTAATCTACTTCTTTCACTAGCTTAGAGGTAAAGGCAGCTATTGAATAGATTATAACATTTTCTGTCGGGGCTGGATAAGTAATCAAATAGTAATATTAGTCTTTATTAGGGGTGTAACGATGCACTCGTTTGTAGCAAACCATTTCAGTTCAGGGCCTTTGATACAATTCGGAGGTGTACCAAATGATTAAATGTAGCCTATGTGAAGAGCGCAAACACTCAGGAAGCAGGATGAACACAAGCAGAACCCATGTGCAGGGTTTTACTCTATATACATTTAGCAGCGGTGAATTCTCAGTGTCGCTGCAAAAAAAAAAGCCAAAACATGACAACAGAGAGTATAACAGAGGCACAGAAGCCGGATCAGATGTTCAAAGCATATTAAGTTTCACTTTCGGTTTTCGGTATGTTGCTGCTTTGTGGCACAAAAGAGTCCACGAGTTCCATTATAGCAAAAAGGTTTTTATTTTTTATCTCAAGTTGGCAAAATCAAGTGAACCTGCTCCTCTTCTCTTTCGCCGTGCCTCTGCTGCGGTGTTAGTGTGAGGTCATGTTTACAGCACCTTAGGGAGTACTGTGAGGCATTCAAAAACACTCAGTAAATTACAGGGTTTGCCATAAATGAACGTTGAACATTCAAAAATACAAAAATACGTAACATGTGGGGTGCCAGTTAATGCACAAATGACTGAACAATATTTTGTAGAAATGTCCTGTGTCCCACAGGTAGTTATGGAGTGCACCCCCCTTATACCCCCCCTTCACTGGTCTGCACTATACCGAAAACGTATCGAAAATGTATCGAACTGAAATTTTTGTGTACCGTTACACCCCTAGTCTTTATACTTCCATAGTAGCAAAAATTTGCAATTTCAAGGTCCAAATAAAGGATTTAAGTTGAAATAGTTTCCGAGATGGAAAGAAAATATACAGCCAATGGTGTTATTTTGGATTCAGTAACACTGACCAAAGAGTGGTGTGTAAAACATGGAAAATAAAAGTTATTACTTTTTTTTGCGTTGTGTTGTCTAAAAGGTTAAAGGTAAAGCCTCACAGGGCTGCTAGCACGACTGTAGATGATGCAGCAATGGTCTAATTTTTAAAGAGTCTGAAATTAAAGCACTTTTTAAAACCTAAGTACAGAAATGGTAAGTAAAAGACAGCAGTGTAGTGTAATAGTAGTGACATTTCTTGAGCTAAATGATTATCAGTGGTCGTTTATTTGTCTCCAACAGCATGGCATACTATGGCCTGCAATATAAAACACATAAACTCTTAATACTCGTGTTAATAGTGTTTTTATGGCACTGTTCTCTGTTCTCAATGCTCTATCTCTTAACCCCTCATGTACAATGCTAAAATGAATGTGAAGTTCCTTATCTAAATGTTCTCATGTCTGAATGGAGCTGTGTGGAATATTAATATACATGTGACCTATGACTAAATGTCACAAAGCTTCTATTTTAACAGCATAATGAAGCAGCAGTTTTATTCATCACTTCTGAAAGAGGCTTCATTTGCTCTGGAGCTTCCAACAGCTTTTAGAATATTTCGCTTTTTCCGAGCATCTCCTCCAGTGACCTTGTGTGTCATTCCCACCACATAGCGGGGCTGCTGGCTTATATCTGAAAGCCTGATAAAAGTCAGACTAACAGCCCCCCCCCCCCGAACTTAGACAGAGAAATGTCACCTTGTCTTAAATTTCCACTGTTTCTGTTTGGTTTGGGATTCAGTGTGGGAGCGGATGTTATGAGTGTGTTTGCTTTGACTCATATTTCTTGACTTTGGCCTAATCAAATACAGGTTTGCTCACCATCCTGTATTACAGCACAATGAACCTTGTTTTCAGCGGGTGACATCTCCTCCATGTCTGACAGTCATAACTGTGAATTTCCAGGCTCAATCAGTGCTCAAATCTCTGGGTTCTTCTGCAGTTTGGTAGTGGGTTTAATGAAAACTGACTCACTATACAGTACCTGGATGCACCACCTGCTTTTTAAGGAACTAGAGCTCTGGTAGCATTGATTTCCTGTTTGTCGGAAGGAGAGTGTATCCCTATTAACGGTGTCCTTTTGCACAATACTGTAACTGCTAAGAAATGCCACTAGCAATCGTGTGGCTATAAACAGACTTGACATGTTTGTGCTGAAGTCTTTTTTTTTTTTTTTAACCTGAAGATGACACTAGGTGAAGAAAAACAGAAGTCACCTAAGAAATGTAAATGTATCCTCATTCATTCATTCATTCATTCATTCAAGCATTATTAAGGACACAAAAACTAGGTCTGTAGGATAAGATAAAAATATACACAATAAAAAAGAAAAGAAATACCATAAATCCATATGTTAGCCTACTTACACATCAAAGCTCGATTGCCAGTGAGATCACATTTTAGATGTAACCCTTACAGAACTAATCTTGGGACAGACCAGGGCTTGTACAATTGAGTTGGATAATTTTGTAACTCTGCACATAAATGAATAAATAAAAAGCCATATAGCAGCCACACAGCATCGAACACCACAATCCACAAACATCTGACTGGCACTATAATGTCTTGGAACCCTCAGCAGTGTCCTCATCAAGTCATTATAAGCAACCACCAGTTTGTGCATGGATCTATTTTTGTATGTGCGCCACAAGTGCGCAGTATACAGAGGAGAGCAGAACGTTCTGAAAAGTGCAGTTTTTACATCAGCAGAGTACATATGGAAGGTACGGGTAAACATGTTTGCCTGCCCATACAGTTTACATTGTTGCCGATAAATATCTCTGTCATCGGTGAGGTCACTCATAATAAAATGTCCAAGATACTTGATTTCATCTGTGACATTGATAACATTTCCACACCAGTAAAAATCCAGAAATGACAGTTTTTGATCATCCTTTGTTTTAACAGTCATGACGTAACTCTTAACAGCATTTTATTTGATGTCATATTCACGGTCATACTTATGTTTGAACCACATAGAATAATAACAGTTTCACATTCTATCTCAAAGTCTCCAGGTGAAAGGTTACAGGATTGTGAAACCTTGAACTGTATCAGACCAGTGGGAGCTTCAAATATTGAAGTGTTTCGCAGAGCAAACATTCATCCAGGATCTTGTTCAAATAAGCCACCGATTGTCAGCTGCTGTCTCTCCCACCATCTGTAATAACACCTGCTGGATGTCAGCACAGCTTCACTCAAATAGAATCTAAAATTATAGGGTGACCTTATTTATTTATTTGTCTTGTGGTCTTGAGTTGATGCATGCTGCTCTGACATGGAAAACACAATAATCTACAGACACCGGTGTGCTTGACAAGATAGCTTTACAATATTCTCCATAAAACATTTGTTTACTCTCTCAAATGAATCAATATGAGCATTTTCCTGCATTAGAAACCAAAATGTACTGTGGTATAGTTTTATTTTAATTCCATTTGCTGCTCACAGTTTAAAATATTGTCAGTGATCAGAAAGAGATAGAGATTATGGTGCTTTATCTCTAAAACTAGATGTTCTTAATGGACATGTCTGCATATACACTGGCATTCAGTTGATAGCAACTCTTTGTGCTAACAAGTCGTAGAGTTGAGTCACCCTCCAGCCCTTGCTACTTCAGTCTGATTTTATAGGAAATAAGGCTTTTAGATATTAATAGAGACCTGTCACATGCAGTTAGCCAACTGTGTGCTCTCGTTGAGCCGCACTTTCCAAAGTCCTTTTTTTTTTTTTTTTTTTTTTTTTTAAATCAGTTACATGTTGAGTTTATTGCTAGACCTTCACTTTGCCTCTCAGTCAATCACCTCCATCCTCCCACACACTCATCTGCATAATTAATCAGCACTAATCATCAGGTGAAGTTGTCAGGCTTTTATAGAGAGCATCCACCTCAGCAACACACGTCAGTCTGTCAGTTTGGCAGATGAAAACACACTGGCATCAGAAAGTTGGTCCCTTGTTGAATCGAATTGAGGATATGTTTGATGCACTGATGAAGTGGGTGTTGTTTATGGGGTAAGGAAGCTGTCAAAATATTCATGTGCATAAGACATATATGCATGCATATTAGCCTATAGTTATGCAAAAATAAATATAGTTGTGCAAAAAAAGAAAGATTACGTCTTTAATGAGTTCAATCACACATAAATTGTATTGTGTGTATTTTATCTGTCAGAATAGGAATGAAAAAGTTTTGACAACAAGAATTACAAACACAAAATGCAACTCTACGATTGCGCTTTCTCCATCACGAATACGAACTCACCAACATGGCTCTACTGTCAAAAATACGTCACCACTTCACAGGCATTATTTATGGAGCAGAGGATACATGGATTCCACAGACTGCACATGAGTTCAGGTTCCCTCTCTGCGGCAAGATCAAGGCAAGATCAGGCAGGATCACAAGATGGCCGACAAAGTCAGAGAATGAAATCAGGTCAATTCAAACTATTTGTACATTGTTCTGACCATGGAGAAGGAACCTGAAGGCATGCGTTATCTGTGGAATCCATGTATCCTCTGCTCTAATAAATAATGCCTGTGAAGTAGTGACGTATTTTTGACAGTCACACTGGTGACTTCGTATTCATAATGGAGAAAGCACAATCATAAAGTTACATTTCGTGTTTGTAATTCTTGTTGTCAAAATTTACTCATTTGTATTCTAACGGATAAAATACACAAAATACATTTTATATACAACTGAACTCATTCTAGACTTTACAGATATTAATTTTTTGCACAACTATAGACTAATATGCACACATTTCTCTTATGCACACAAATATTTTGACAGCAACCTTACCCCATGGTTATTTTTGTACAAACAACACAAGCAGAAAATAGTCCAACTCCCTTGACTTTTTAGAGCAAGCTATCTAGGAATGATGCCATCCATCCAGTCACAAGCTCTTATGATGTCTTTGCCCCCATGACTGTAAATCAGTGTTTTGCAACACAGTGGGAGTGGCCAAAGTGTAACTGTGCTGTGACACTGTGAGACAATGAGCTCAGCCAAGATTAACTTAGAAAACACTCTCTTCACAAAGCCGTTTTAATCCATCTCTGACGTTAAGTGACAGTTTCCTAATCCTTATTGTTGTAAACAGCTCTTAAAGTTGTGTATCTCCTCAGACAGTGGCTGCTGCTCTGACCAATTAGTGTTTACCAATTAGATTTCTTTTTCCTGATTAACTGAATAATAGCCAATCAGTGATATTGTTTTTGTGTGTGTGTGTGTGTGTGTCCTCCCTTACTGTGCTCCCTGTGGTGGTGTTTTGTCTGATTGAGGATTAAAGAAATCCTGCCGTGTTCTAGGTATGACCATGGTGTCACATATCCACACTTTCCGCTGAAGGTGTACAGATAGGTGCACTATATGTTGATTGAGATTTTCTTCAAGGTTTTGTTGTTATGTTTATTGCATCTAGTGATGAGGTTGCAGTCTGCAGCCAACTGAATACTCTTCACCGTACTCTCCTCTGTAGTGGCTGGATAGACGGCTCTTTGGGGAAATTAATAAACATAATATCTATATTTTTATGGGTCTGCATTTAGACTGGTTTAACTCACTTTTATAATATTGTGACAAACAATATGCCTCTCCCTGTGGAAAGATGAGGAGAATTCTGCTGGTGTGTTGTTTGCATGTTATATACAAGGAGGGGAAGTATAACATGAGCCTGTTTACTTTTTGTCTAGCTGTTTATTGTTGCATGGGAAGAAGTAGAAGGAGTTGTGTATTACCAAAACCCAGCATCAGGTCATCAGAGGTCTTATTGCTGCTGTTAGAACTGGAATTTCACTTTTCAGTGGCAGACTGTCGTTGAAAAACTGATTGTAAACCATTATATTGAATCGTTTGAAATATAGGAAGACACGTGATTATTGTCTTTATTGTAATTGCTTGAATTTGAAACTGAATGTGAAGTGATAGGAAGTTCTATAATCAGTAGATGAATTCATAGTAAAAGAATTATGACTAAATAAACACTAAAGAAGACTAAGTTTAACACATTCCGCTTTATTTCCCTTCACATCTAGTGAAATCCAATTGGTTTCTTTAGAACGATAACTTAAGAGTAATTATCTTTTGGCTGTTAGAAGTAAAACAGAGTAAGCGTGTGTTTGTCTAGTGGTGGTATTATCACTTTATTTATTCCCTATGTATTACCCAATCCCTTTGTCTCCATTGCCCCAGTCTGTTGTCAGTTCTGTGTCAAGTCCTCCGTTAACATTTTTTGGTTAAACTAATGTCTGTTTTTTCTTTTGTTGTCTGTCTCTTGTCTCCTGTTTTTGTTTTGTTTTTGTTCTGTTTTGGTCCTGTGTGGCTGCGGCTTCTCCTGCTGCTGCTGCTGTTGCTGATGCTGATGCCTGAACCCCGCTGCACGCAAACCTACCTCTGCCAACATCTGGTCAACAACACATGGCGGATGCCCCCCTCCTCCCCTTTGCCCTCCTGTCGTCCCTATCCAAAATCTCTGATACACTCTCTCAACCCCTCTCTTTCTCACTACTCTCATCACATCCCATTCCTTCTTCCCTGTGTTTTGTTGTTTTTTTTTTGTTTTTTTTGCTGTGTCTGTCTCCCCCTCTTCTTTTTTTCTTTCTCTTGTCTTTTTCTTCTTCCGGGTCCACCCCGTCCCCTGCTAGTACCATGCAGAGTTGAGAGAGCACCATGCCACCTCCGGTAAGCCAGTGACATTTCAGAGGTAGGGCCAGGGAAGTCAAGGCCAGGCCTGGTATTTAGGGGGGAGACAAAACCAGAGGAGGTCTGTGTGTTTCATGTTGGGTTAAACAGCCAATCACATTGGGTGTATATCAGACAGTTTTCTCTGCTGTTGTTGTGTTGATGGCAAAAAGTCTCTTCCAACACCTGCAAATGTCTCCTCTCATTACTGAATTGTCATACAGCAGAATTAGAATACTCTATAGCCTCTCTGACGTCAGTTTTCCTCTTGGATTTGTCTGTTCTCGGATGCTTTAATGTAAGTCAGGCTGCAAGGCTGTAACGCCACTTCCTACAGTCTCACACACCAGCTGGTTTCCCACTGTTGTTTAGGAATCCTTGGCTCTGACCAGCTGTATCTGTACAGAAACTATAGCACTGACAGCTTTGCTATGCTCACCATCCACTTCACGTCTGTCAGGATTTATATATTATGAATGCATGTACATCCGCATGTCCAGCACAAATCACCTACTGGACACACACTGCTGTCTGAGAGGAGAGGATTCACTATGCTTGGATTATGATCTGGATTATACATTGGCTGATTATACACTGACAATTTTTTGTCAGTTTCTCATACAAATCCTACCAGTGGTTCACAGAATCCATCCTTTTTCATGACAGATGCTTGTGGGACTTTAAGGCAATCTCCTCTTATTTCATTTCATTCATGTTTTCCAGTAAAATACTAGCATTGTGCAATGAGCTTCAGTTCTTCATAAATGTGGAAAAAATGAGTAATTGGTTGTGAAATAATTGCAAGGTCTGTAGAGCAGAGAGGTCACAGACTGCAGCTGCTGAGGTGTGTCATACAGCGTATGAACAAGCTGATAAACTCTTACCTGCATGTACATCCGCATGTCCAGCACAAATCACCTACTGGACACACACTGCTGTCTGAGAGGAGAGGATTCACTATGCTTGGATTATGATCTGGATTATACATTGGCTGATTATACATTGGCTTTGTTATCATAGATTGTGTATGTGCATTGTATTTAGAGTATCCTGTATGTTTTCGTGCACATGAGGATGTGTTATAACAAGAGGATTTGGAGGCTTTGACTCTTGTCATTGGTGTTTTTTTTTTTTAACAGAATTTGTGATTCAGTTTACATTTCATCAGTAGGAATAACTACCAGCTATACAAGTCAATTCATGAGCAGCCTTGAACACTGCGCCTTCCTAATTCTTTTTTGCCACCTGGCTTGATGTATTTCAACTGCAAGGGCTTTACCAATATGAATATCTTCAATAACATTTGGAGTAGAGCAAGTATGGTTGCTAGAGTGTACATGAAATTAAGAAGGACTACACAATATAGTTAGGAAAAAGAAAACAGGATCTCATTTTGTTAAAATAAATATTAGATCTGTATATCTGTGTTTAGAAGACATCACCAGCAGCTATTATAAACTAATCCCCCATTTAAATTGCATTCTGTGATTGGGTTTGTGGATAGTAGTTAGCAAGTAGAGAAAATAACATCAATAGCGTCAATAAACATACAATAAAGCATAGGACAATTACAAATTGGAACAATACCACTGGAAAAAGCAACAAAACATCTACAAATGTTTCAACAAGATAATGTTGTAACTGCCCCGGTTTATATTCTGTGTGGTACTGAAATCACTTAATATTAAAGCATTTACAACATTATACACTGTCATGAAAAATGTTTTTCTTTGGAGGAAGAACTGGGCAAAGACTCCAGCCAGAATTGTGTAAATAATCCCAGACATTTCTCCAAGCCGATATTTTAATAGTCTGCAGAGTCTTTATGGATTCTTCCTTTAGGGTGTCCTTTTCAAAATGGCAGCAACTAACAGATTCACAAACAATTTCCCATATAAACCTTCAAGAGGTCTCTATAGTGTTTTTGTCTGATTTTAAGTGAGATGAGAACATGTCTGATGTCTCATCTGTTCTGCATGTCTCCTTTGTTTAGCTGCCGTAGTGAGCGGTGATGACACCGTCCTTCTGACGCCAGGCAGGATGAGCCAACGCCAGGCAAAGGAGCGGGACAAGGAGAGGGAGAAGGAGGCAGGCCTCCAAACGCCGAGCAGGGAGCACGCCGCCAGCCCCTCTGCCCTCAGCCCAGGGGTCAGCTACAGTCACGGTGAGATACAAGCACTCTGAACGCAGAAGGTCACTGTAGCTCAGTGTCCATGTGTTCTGATCCGCTTTGTGGTTTGGACGGTCCTCGGTACTGTTTACAACAGTACTAGTCATATTCAGAAGTCTTGAAACACTTAACAGAAACAAAATACATTTTCCCTCTCAGGTTTAGACTGATGTCAATGTACTAAACAATTTTTTGTCAGTTTCTCATACAAATCCTACCAGTGGTTCACAGAATCCATCCTTTTTCATGACAGATGCTTGTGGGACTTTAAGGCAATCTCCTCTTATTTCATTTCATTCATGTTTTCCAGTAAAATACTAGCATTGTGCAATGAGCTTCAGTTCTTCATAAATGTGGAAAAAAATGAGTAATTGGTTGTGAAATAATTGCAAGGTCTGTAGAGCAGAGAGGTCACAGACTGCAGCTGCTGAGGTGTGTCATACAGCGTATGAACAAGCTGATAAACTCTTACCTGCACAGATAAGAGCTCCATGAAATGTAAACATATACTGTAGAAGTAAACATACACTTCTACACTGTATGCACCACTGAACCTGATATAATTTTATATATACTCTGAGCATCTTAACGTGTATAAGTTTATAATCCGAGTGTTAATATTGCATGTAATGCTAACATCATCAATGCGAACTACTGACCATCCTTCCATCAGGATCAAACCAAACTGCATGTGTACCGATCCAGCTAAGCTTAGGGGTAGATGAGACTGGTTTCTTACATAACTGGCAGGCTGCTGAACACTGTCCTTGTGTTACACTGCCCCCTTGTGGATTGTCTGCCATAGTTGCGCTGCAAGATTTTCTTGACATAAAATATTATCTGTTTTGTTTGAAGTCAAACAGTTTACTCTTGTTTTGTTACCTTATGTTGAGGAGCTAAGAACGTATGTGGTTTCTAACACCAGATTTAGTTTTGCTTAATGAAGTTTTGCTTAAGACAACCTTCAAATCATGGCTGTCAGTATTGAAAGTGTGGTTGTTGTAAACAGTATTTAGCTCAGTGGTTGTGGATACAACTGACTAGTATAGAGCTTCTGACCTATCAGTGTCACAGGTGAGAGATGACTTTGAAGCTTTGTGGATGCTGTGTTGCTGCTGGATTTGGGCGGGTTTAATGCACTCTAATGGAACTCTTACACAGCATCATGGCAATGGTATGCTACATTCATCAGAAATCTAATTTTGGTTTTTACATTTGATTGTTCAACATCCTGGGCACATTTTTGGGGACCTCAAAGCATTAATGTTCCACTGGAATGACAATCTATGTGTGTGGGTCTAGTTATGCCAATGTGACTGTAATGCGTCTTCATACCAGAAGAGGGAGCACCATTAACACAATAAAAATAGTGTCCTTTGAACATCACACTACACATAATACTGAGTAATAGACCTTCTTCTACTTCTCTTCCAACGTCTCTGAATCTGATGCATTCATACACTTCATGTATCTAACTGTATAATCAATCACCTGTATTGGTTTTTAATAAAAGCTTTCACTGGTGCACTTCTGTCTGGCTTCTAGACATTTGTGGGTAATTGTATCTTTATGCATCATAAATATTCAGTAAAGGTACGCCTGTCCCCATTGGTATGTAGCCTACCCAGAAACATCATCTTTTAACCATAAGTCCGTTTGAGTGTCAGTAAGAATGCACAAATGGTTAGTCTTGACCCAAGACTCCCTGTAGCCCTGTACAGAGTATCCATGGAAACACTTTTGCACTTGAAGAAGCTCAAGGCATAAAAGTGCATCAAAGTGGTTTTAGGGTGAGGTCTGATTTGTTTTTTCTTGATTTAAGTTCTAATCATTTTCTTGTTAGGCTCATTTTTAGGCTCTAAATGACTATGAGTCAATGATAAGAGTCAACTGTGCTTCACTGAGACTTTAGAGTCATAAGGTGGTGACTGCTGCTGTGAAAAATTTATTTCTGAATTTGAGTGTTGGGCTGTGGGACTTGCTGTGAGCACTCACAGCTAATGTGTGAGAATGCCTTTTTTTCTGTACTTTTATTGTGAATTATGCAGCTAACCTGACAACACTCCCCATAAAACATAAAATTCCTAGAATTTCTTTGAGATGATTCATAACTGTCTTGTTCAGACATAATTATACTTGATTGTACCCCAGGAGAGAAGGACTTCACCTCTTAGTGACCAGCACAAGTGATTATCCTCAATGCACAAGTGTGTAATTGGGGCTGTGTACATGGTCTGTAGCCAGTAATTAGATTGTTCCTCAACCTTCTCCAAGGACAACTCTAATTGGGACACAGCGAGAGGTGTATCATATTTGAAGTTTTTATACTGAATGATTTTTAGATTTCTTTGGTTTGTTTTTACTCTGCTTTACATTGTGGAAATAAAATGCAGTTTTCTTGGATTTTAGGTTGGTAAAGTTACAGATTCTCATGGTGGTACTGTGTTCTAGTTTTAGATTAGTATAATTTCTAATCTGTGAAAAATGAATATATATATATTTTCATTTTTTGAACCCACTTTATCGTCTTTATCTGCCACACACACACACACACACACACATATATGTATATATATATATATATATATATATATGTATATATGTGTAAATGTATATGTACATATGACTCATTTTGGAAAAAACGTGGATTTCACAGTTTGTCAGGTTAAGTTTTCCATTAAGGGATTCTTTGGCTGCAGCAGAGATAATAGTTTGTAATAGATTTCATATCTAGCAAAATGTTATTTATCATTATGTTGTCTGATTTCATAATGTTGTTGGTATGTGGTTTGGATTATTTGGTTTAATCTGAGTTTTGTTACATCATCACATACGCACAAACCAGACAAACCTCACCAGGGCTGGAGTCCGGCTGTCAGTTGAGTCTGGCTTTCTTTATGACTCACTGATAACCAAAATAAACTGGGAGGTTGTTTGACAGGGCCTCTTCAATTGGCTTTGAGGCTGCTCTCGCTTTAACCTCCTTTCCCAGACTTGTTGTCATTCTTCCAGGTAAACAAAAAGTCTGTTTGAGTGAAGAGTGCGGAGAATGACAATGATACAACACACATAATAACACAGAGAGCCTTGAGAAAGAAACTAAAAACAAAGAAATGAATGGAAAATGGAATGTAAATAAGGTGAACGGAGGAGAAAGATGCAAAGCACGGGAATGGAAGAGCAAGAGAGCAGGTGGGGTCAGCATGGATTTAAACTCAGCTTCAGGGATTATGCCCCGTCACACGGGGTTAACAACACTGAGGGGGCTGGGCCAATCCGGTGCTCCGTCTTCTGCCTATGCTCTCATCCAATGAGTAGCTGGGAGGCCTGAGCACTAAGAGGGACAAGACTTGACAGCACAGATATGAACCGTAGATAACAAGGAGCCTGTGGAAGTACAGGGGCTACAGGACTGCATGATGGACAATATCTTGGCCCCAGGTCCTGAGCTCTGCTCAGAAGGCCAAAGGCCTCTGTGGACTGACAGTATTTGGAACTTAAACAGCCATCGTTGTTAGTATGGTTCTGGTGAATACACTGCTATCTGCACTTGACCTTGGGACACTTTTTAAAAAGCTGTAGCCTCAGGGGAAACAAGGTACAGTATGGATTAGTACTGAATGATAAAGATGTGTTTACGTTGTTAGTATTTTACCTTTTCACTTTAATTTTACACAGTAGCTGGTGTTGGTTTATATTGTAGTTTACAGTGTTAGTATTTTGTCTAGGTGTGGGCTCTCATGAGGACAGAATGTCACACTGACATGAAATTGCTTTAGCATACCAAAGTTATCATGTGGACAGAAACAAGATCCTTCAGTCTGAGGAGAGGAATAGTACAGGTGATGTATGAAGGCCTGTGCTCAAAAAGCCTCTTTGTTACAAAGCTAATCCCAGGCTTACAGGGTCTCCTTGTAGCATTTGTATAAGACTAGACATGTTTGGCTGCATGTGACCTACTGTCTGTATCGCATGGCTTCAGATACATTACATTGGTGGGTGACCATGTTGTAGACTGTCTGTAGCATATTCTGGTTGTAGTTTTGTTGACTGATGCAGTTTGCTTGCAAGTTTATTTGACTTTGTATCGTCTTTTTTTTGACACTATAGACTTATCAAACAAAATATACTGTCATGTCTGCATGCAAAGGGCAGGTAAATGCCTTACTCTGTAGTCCCCTGTTTGTCATAGTCGCACACCCTATACCTCACAACAGCTCACCTGATGCACATGAGACACAAAGCACTGGAACAAGTAGACTTGAGACATGGCTGTAACTCCATCCACCAGTTAAGCTGAAAGAGCTGATGTTCAAACAATGCTCACATTTGTAAGTTTAACTGATGACACCACATAACGTTATGGCAGGAATGCTTTTAGACGAGGGAGGGTGCAGCTTTCTACTTACTCATTACAAAAATATCAAACATTTATCAAAAAAAATGACATTTTGAACAGATTGATAACAGGCGTAACACTAGGTCTCACATGTGAATGGTTCTAGGTTAGGTTTGTATTTGTTTTTAGTTGATAGATTAGTGCAAAACATCATTTAGTGTCTTTAGTGTTAGTTTTTAAGAAGATTAGCTCTAAATTCACTTGAAATAGCTTTTAAAATGTCCCAGATTATAACTATACTTGGAACATGTTTCTCAAATGGAGTTGGAAAAGCAGAAATTGACTTCTTCTGCAAACAGGTTAATTAGTTCTGGGATTTGAGTTATACATTCAGCACATCCTAATTATCTGCTTTAATTAAAGCATGTTTGAGCCAGCGGGGCTCGGCTGCAGATTTATCACTTTCGGTTTCATCAGTTACTTCATAGGTTGTTGTTTTGCGGCAAGTGTTTGCCTTTTTAGCTGGAGCTTTATGGGATTAAGTGTCTGTAGGCTGCCGATAGGTAAGTCTGCCATGACGCCAGCAGAAAAGGAGCTAGTCAGCTAAAGTGACTAGCAGGGTAATAGGGCAGGTTGGGTGATAGGTGGATGGAGATGTCACTGGACTGTGACGAATCAACAGCAGACACTGTGTAGCCCAGATTGGATTTCAAAGATAAGGCCTAATGCCCAGCCTGTCCTGTCATTTCTGCACAGATACAGTAACCACTGGGGTCCTTGCACAGTCCTGTTACAAATCTCTTACCTCTTGACATAAACTATGACAATAACTGTCATTATCCCTCAGAGCCCCAAACTTAGCAGTCAGTATGATAATCTATATAATAATATTTAAATTCATTAAAATAGATCAAAATAAGAACCTCTTTGTTTTCGTCTTGCCTCAGACAACATTTACTTCCACAATAGAGTAGGATTCATACATGTGTTGCAGATGAGTTGGCAAGTAATTTATAGCCAGTGTCACTTCAAACTGCATTTGACATTTAAACTATTTAAAGACTTGTTTCAGGAGGTGTTTGCACTTCATTATATGAATTTGTAGAGGAGAAAAACCAGGAACGGGGGACAGAGAGATGGGATGACATGAGGAAAGGTGATCAGGAAGAACAGGTGCAATGTGTAAGAACATCAGCTGACTGTCTGTTTTTTATGTAAATTCTGATTCTTTAGTGACAGAATATGGAGCTGATGAAATTTAAAATACTTCAGATACACTTACTAGGATTAAGTACATTTTCATTTGTTTCCTGCTCAGAGTTTTACCTATATGTTTGGAGACCTTGACTAAATATAAATATAACAGGGTGATTGGAGCAGTGTTGGCATAAAGTCCAGGTTTCTGTCCTCAGTAGAGCCCATGTGTATGTCTGTGTGTGTAGCTTGTGAATGTAGATTACAAACTGTGCCTCTAAGGAGCAGTTTGGTTGGACAATTATGTGACGTTTTTCTGCTCTTCTCACATTAACTTTCATTAAGAAAGGTTTACACTTAAGCATTAACTACAGTTTTGGGTTTTAGAAGAAATCTTATTATTTTATCAACGAGTTCTTCTGTATGTCTTTAACATTGAAGAACAGCCTAGAGCAGTGGTTCTCAATCTTTTACTGTTGGGTCCCCCTTTGAAGGATGAAAAATCTCCAGGTCCCCCTCATCTCCAACAACACTGTAACAGTGGTGCAATTATAACTTTTATCAAATGAAACATCAGTATTGTAACAATACTTTTTGCTTTTCCTTGAATAATTTTTTGTTCAGTTTAAAAACAACTTAGATTTTTGTTTGAACAATACAAATAAACTCAACAAGACTGCTCCCTCAGACAATATTTTTCCAAATAAAAATAGGAAATGTACAATTATCTTACAAGTATGACAATAAAGTTACTTTTTTTTTTTTTTAGAACAAATACATTTTGGTAACAAAGATGAACATTTTAACAGTATCAGTGGCTGCCATGAGCCCGTTTCCATTGCACATCTCAGAACATTAAAGTACAAACTGTGAAAAAATAGAAACATGTCCCATGTTTCTTTTCCAATCAAATCCTTGTGCATTCTCCAAACCTAAACTCTTTATCTAGTCTAGTGACAGATCACCATGGCAGTAGATTGGTTTAATGTGCATCCCTAAAATGAGTCCAGGGTGCTCCAACGCTAAAATATTAGTTCCACCTCCTACATGTTCTAACCGGAAGAAAAGAAAAAAGAAAACACCCAGGAGTGATCCCATGCCCCCCCCCAAAGGTCTTTATGCCCCCAGTAGGGGGCCTGCCCCACAGTTTGAGAAACACTGGCCTAGAGTATTCTACAAAGCAGGATTTGAGGTGTAGTTGCCTCACGGCCCACTTGATAGATGCTTCATCGGCTTTCATTCAGAGGTGATGATCTCCCCTGTTGTCATCAGCATCATCAGTGAATTCAGAATTTAGCTTTCAGCATGGACCAGAGGTGGTTTAAGTCAATGCCACCAGCAGCAAATCCATTACAATCCAGCAAACACCACTTATCATAATCTTTAGACATCTTTATAAAGCTTAGAACAACTTTAGACTCATAGAACAGCTAGAGCAAGTGATCCTGATCCAATACACTTTTGTCAAATTCACAGAATATGTCCCATTTAACTGAAATCCAACTGATGAATCACCTAACTCTGTAAATGAGGAAAAAATAAAAGTAGCTTGCACCAGTCTGTGCAACAGTGCTGCAGCGACAGGGGGCATTTACACTTGTGTGATGACAAATGTATGATGTACAAAGGCAATAGCCAAACCCATCCACCCCTCTGTTCTGCAGATACATTACATTTGTTGTTTTTTTTTTTTTAAAAACTGTTGTTTCCAAGCTCAGGAACTAATTTCAGCTGTTAGTCTAATGCTGCGTCTACGTGATACCAGCTGGACTCGACTTGGGTGCCAGGTACTATTCCTGGAGAGTGTTTCCATTACAGGATACCACCAACTTTAGAATACCTGGTCGTCATAGCGACACTTCGCATAACTTCTGTGACGTCTGCTCAGAGAGTTGCTGTTAAACTTGCTCGTTGCGTGTTGCCCCGTCAAGCTCACGCTGAATGTTTTCATCAGCCATCAAGGACAGAAATGTCTGGACCTTCTCGGCGGACCACGGTGTAATTTTGCGGGCTGTCATTATGGCTTAACCTACCGGTATATTTACTGTAAACTTCCAAATCTGTTTTTTTAAAAAATGGTGGGTTGCGCATTAATGACGCAGTGACACAGAGACAACTCTCTGACCAATCAGTGGTCTGCAGTGTTTACACATCACATTTTGGTATCTCTTCACCCGTTTTGGAACCTTGGTCAAGGAAGTACTAAAAAAATAGTACCGGGTACCAGATTCCAGGTTCTTTTACGTCATGGAAACGCAAAAAGGCCGAGCCGAGTCGTGTCGAGCCAGTACCACATAGTAGCACAGCATACATGGAATTAAGTGCTGAGAACATCTAAATATCATTAAATGGATCTTTAGATGAGTTTGTCTTCTCACCAAGTTCAAGCTGCAATCAAAGGTTCAGGGTTTGATGTTTACAGACGTCTAGCAGTGAAGTTGGAGACTGAAACCAACGCAAACACTCAGATAGTGTAGGTGGCAATAATGCATCATAATGCTGGATGCCACTTGCTCTAAAATGGGGAAAAGACAGAAAACACAACCATTCATATTACAATAATGGAAGTGTCATTCTGAATATTATAATTCGTTTCTGCAGTTAGATCCTCCTGCATATTTTGCTCTGGACTTTTAAACTCAGTTACAAATAACTTGAAAATATCCTGAGATCCCCATTTAGAAAAGGGAGTAGGTTGTATGATCTGGAAACCACATTTCTAAATGTATAAGATGTTACTAAACCCAAACCCTGATGTTATTTTGCTGAAACTAGTGGTCCTAAGACTGATCGAGCTGGGAGCCATAAATCAACAGCCGATTGAGCTCCTGCTTGATGAATTTTCACAGCTACATTAAAAATATCTTTTATGAGTATTATGTCCAAATTAGAAGTATTAAGTTTTCACCCAGAATGTAAGCTGTTGATGGCCCCCAACTGAGTGAGAAAAGTCACACTTATCTCAGCCAGATTCTCCGCTATTGATGTCATAGCAGGGACTGGTTAAACTAAATTCAGCTGAAGCGACATTTAAGAATTCGACCAAGCGTCACGAACATCACAGACATGCCACCTCCATGACTAATGCCTTGAAAAACATTTGAAAGCTGATGAAGCGTCTCTTTTTTAATCAGAAATAATGAATTAAAAGTGTTGCAGGAGATTGGCTGAACAGTGTAAAAAAAAAACAAAAAAAAACAAAAAACAAAAAAGTCAAGTGGTGAGATGTGGAACATAAGGGAGTATTTTCCAGCTAAGATGCAGCTCTCCTACCCATCCGGAGGAGAGGGAGTAGGAGGGGCTCAGCTTATCATTATTAAGTACTTACAGGCTGCTGCTTTCATACGCACTCACAGAGGGGAGAGAGGCAGCAGTCGAGTGGAGGAGGCGTAGAGGGAGGCAGCATACAGAGCCGGTTCCATGTCTGACATCTGAGTTCCTCTGCTCTGTGTGGATGTGTGTTTGTGTGCTGGTTGCTTCATATCGCTCGGCTCACTAGCTGCGTGGGACGGATCGGACTGTTTCCCGACCCCCCTTCACATCCTACCCTTGACTTTCCTTACTAGTCCCCCCCCTCCATCCCCACCTCTTCCTTGGCACCCATCCACCTACCCGCCGACCCACCGAGGGACCCCTCTGCCGGCCCCATGATGAAGGAGGAGGGCCTGCTGAGCCGCCGCCGCTTCTCCACATGCGGCGGGACATCCTCTCTGCGACCTCCACACCCGGACGGACGCAAACTCATCCGCAATGCCTCCTTCGGGGGCTATAACGAGCTGTCACCCCTCGCGCTGCCAGGTGGGTCTACAGTGATGCACAGAGGGGGTTTGCTGCAGCTCCTTACTGAGAAGCAGAGCTGGCCTATTAGTAGATTCTGTAATTGTGCATCGTGATAGACTAGTAACCATGTAACGGTGGCTGTGACAAGTGAAGTGATTGTTTCTTGTACAAGATTGTGAGCAGATGTTTGATGGTGATGTGTCTGAAAGGTGTTTGTTCCTGTGCTTATTAGTGGAGTGATGAATCGTTTTCTACTACTTTCACACTGAGAGGTCTTTTCTGTCTTGAGTTTTAGAGAAATGACTCTGTTCTAAACTTTCTACAATAACAACCATGTTGATTGTTATTGTCAGTGGTATGCAGGTGCAAGTTTAGCCAAAGAAAGTTTTCATCTTAAGGTATCATAACAACTATATCTCATGTCTCTGTCATCACTGTATAGGCTAAATATACTGCATTTTACTTTGTCGTAGCTGTGAGGCACCTTCATTATCAGTTTCATATTTTTAGTGTAGAATTTTAATGTAATAGTTTGTCATATTTTGCAGGTACAAAAATACTTATCTTTTGCATTCCCCTTATTTTGGTCCCTGTCTGAAGCAGTAGCTTCAGGAGCCCCCCCCCAAAAAAGCTGAGTTTGTTCTGATTGGACATCATTCACAAATTTGGCCCTGTTGGCTCCTGACACAAATACAGCCAATTAACATAGTTAAATTTACCTTGTTTTTCTCTCTTTCTTTGATACAGAAACTTTTCAGGTTCATCCTTGTATATTTGAGTAACAAAGATCACAGAATTTTATTCAAGTGCATGTTCTTTACTTGTAAGTTGTTCAATGTAATGAGGGATTTAGCCAGTCATGTGCTAACCGGCATACAAGAAAGGTATTAATAAGGCAACTACAATCTGCAAAGTTTGTTGGATATGACAATATATTTAATTTGTGCGCTGGGCCTGGAAGACATGATGATTAACATTCACCCGTGACACACTTACATCTGGTGTTTGTAAATGAAGCATTCAGAAAAAACTGATGCTCATTTATGTCAGGCATCAACATTCAATGTTAGATGGTATACAACAGAAAATACGAAATCACTTAATATGACTCCTTATTTTCAAGAGCTCTTGTGTATCCCAGAATAAATCAGATAGACCACAGAAGTTTAAACTTCCGTGGTCTATCTGGCTGGTGAAAGTGTTGAGTGTGTTGAATGTGGAACGCTCAGGCCTCAACTCCGCTGCTTTGGCTTTACTCAGGTTCCAGTGATACGTCTATGAGAGAGTAGTGATAATCCTCGTTTTTAGAAGTACACCTAATCCCACAGGACATTTAGGATTAAATCTGTCAAGTGTTCATTTGTAAAATCACTTCCTCTGTGTTTTTCTCTTGTTTGTGATGCTATAAAGGACAGAAACCTGGAGGCTGACAGCTGGCAGCCGTAGGGCCTGTAGATACTGTACCCACAGGAGCTTTGGGAGGGTGGATGCTCCCTGCTCTGCCTTTGCAGGCATTTGTTTTTAACCTTTATTATTCAGGAAAGGCTGACTGTGCACAAAGATATTTTGCACCATCACAAGGCCACACTAATGCGGACTCACAGCACCTGGTTCACCTCCAGGCCTCTGCTGTGTGCTAATGAGCAACTCAGCGAGCCTTGTTCAAGGACAATTCAACAACACTTGTTGAGTGTAGGGGGAAATGTTGGACATCATCTTGCCTCATCTGAGTGTTTTATCTGGTGACCTTTTTGTCTACAAGCCCACTATTTGCCCTGTAAACTTGATTCTCCTGCAGCCAATGAAATGGAACTGCAGTATGTAGTCTGAGTCACATCTTTGTCTTGCAGTCAGCCTGCAGCCTCTGCTTCATTCATCTTTATTTTAGATACTCTGCTGTAACAGGGTCTAGCTTTCATATAGAGACTGTATCTGACGGCTGGTGCAGGCTGGTTGCACTACTCAGCCCCCCATTTGTTTATGCTTATACCGACATAGGCTTCACAGTGGAGTTTGCAGACATGATTCTTGCGTTGCTATAATATGTAGATGTTTATTGTGGATGTGCCTCCATAGAAAATCACTCATGGAAGAAGAGTCTGCTTCAGTTTCTATACTTTAATGTTGTCAAAGCCTCTGCTTTATTTATGCTTGCCAATTAATTTTCTTCAGCTAATTGACATACAACTGGGGGTTTGAAATCGTGTTACTGCAGGATACATGTGTCCAATCACTGACTGTGAGCAGTATTGTGTCTGCAGCTGGAGCTATCAGTGCAGTATAGTATGGGAAGCAGGGGTAGTAATATATTTAACAAATCATCCTCACCCATCCAGCTGCTTAGCAAAGTAACATGATTTGGGCATTACGACTGTGTAACATGTTCACACGTGATGTGAGAGCGACAGTTGGTGGTGTTTTTTGCACCTCTAAACTGGTTTGCCAAATGCAGCTGAAGAACCTGTCAACAATGTGCATGTGTATTTCTTTTAACAGTGCACTGACTGAATTCATACTGTTATTTATTTAGTAGTTTGAGTCTTTGAAGTCCAGTGTTGTTAGTTTTCATTAGGTACAGTATGGTAAGTTATGCAATTTCTCTACTGAAATGACAATTTAGAATTTATACCTGTTACCATAGGCATCATTAGGACTTTCAAATATCCAGGGCTCAAAAATTTACCAATGGGGGGAGTTCTCTGTAAGTACGGTGACGTGCTTGTTGCCTTTTTTTTTTTTTTAAAAGTCGCCAAGAGGGTTTGAAAAGTTGCCTCCCACCCTGTTCTCCATCCCATACATCTCTCTCCCTCTCTCTCTTCAATGATGAAGGGGACATGTATTTACTCATATGCTTATTTAAAAAAAAAAAAAACAACTAACGGTGTGCTCGGAGATCCGGGGCTACTGCCAAAACATCCAGGGCTTAAGCCCATGTCTGTTACTATGATATAAAATGACATACATTTTCCTTTTCCTTTTCCTAATTTGAGTTATATTTAAGTAAACATGCACTCATATTTACTTCCACCTTCTTAAATGTTGTTTTCCTTTCAAATCTGAGGAACCTTTCTTCTCCTCTTTCTGTTACTTGACCGTGGTGATAGTTGTTTGATTGCCAATTGTTGCTGTATTTTTTCTGATACTATTTTCATCAGCACAAATGGCAGTTTAGCCCTATAGGTTCTTCTAAAATATCAGACAATGGGGCACCAGGTTGTTGCCTGTAGACTTTACTGTGGAGCGAGGAACTGACAGTGCACACGAACCTGGCCCCGGTGGACTATAAATAGAGCTCAGACACAAAGCAGCAGCCGTGGTAATACAACCACCTAATGTGCCCCCCTCTCATCCAGACACATCCTGGTTGAAATAACACCCCTTCCAAGAGACAATGTGCTTCTGTCTCATCAAGCTGACTGGGTGCAGACTGAGTAAAAGTGCAACCTTTTTAATATGATACCAGAGTTTTTTTTAGTTTATTTCCCTTGATCCATGTATATTTACAGTCTGAGTAACAACTGGATTTGAAGGACAATACTGAGCTGACGCATCCATACATCGATACTTACGTCTGTGAACCACCAAGATAACCTTCAAATACACTCTTTTTTTCTATTCATTGTATAATTACTACCGATTATGTACCCTTGAATGAAAAGGTGCATTCTTTGACATCGATCAAGTTCTCTGTCTGCTCTGTGCTGTTTGTTTATATTTGCTCCATCTCTGTGAGGAACTAACTGGAAGTAAAATTGATTTAGAGGTTGAAAATGAGACCATTGTATAGTGAAGAAGAGAGTGGAAAAAGCAGAGTCCTGTGGTTGATAATTAGATGGAATCATCTAATTATCTAGAGGTCAGCAGTAATCGGTGTACTACATGTGGGAACATTCAGTGAAGTGTCAGAGTATGCGGATAACCTTGGGAACGATTGGGTGTTTGATTACAAACAAGAAGTGGTGCAAAGAACACCTGTGTTGTGCAAACAGGTAAAAAAATAAAGGAAAACCTGAGTAGACTTCGGAGACTTATATAATCAGTCCCAGCACGCATCGAAACATGTCACCTGTCTGTATGTAGCATTAAGAAGGGAAGGCGTATATATTTGTTTTAAATCTAGAGGTTTTTCTTTGAGTTTAATCACATTAGTTTGATAGATTTACGCCTGTGTGTGTTCATCTGTCTTCCACTTTTTCAACCTCATCCTGGTAGCAAAGATGATGTTGCCATGGCAAGTTTTCCAAAGTAACAAATGCTCAGACAATTTCCTCCCTAAAATTGATGTGTTTTGAAGACTAACTGGGCCGAGGGCTTTCTCCTTTACTTGTTGTTCTCAGGTCACCTGTTGCCATGGCAACCTTAATAATTCATACAAAATATTCTGCAGCAGCCAGAAAAAAAGTTGTCCTCTGCCTTTGAGTAGGGCTTGATATGGCAAGGAAAAATAAACCAAATCTAGATTTTTCTGTCATGGATATGGACAATTCATAATTTTAATCATGTGTCGTCCCCCCCCCCCCCCCCCCCCCCCCCCCCCCCCCGCCCGCCCCGGCGCATGACCTCAAGATAATGCATGAGACAAAAACAGTTTTCTTGATCGTAATCACACACTATTTATGTTCAATATCCACCAACAAAATAGGAATAACAACTTAAATTAAACACTTATACACTTGGTTTATATAAAAAATGGATATTATTTTTGATAAAGTAAAGGAGCAGTATATCTGGAGAAATATTAATTTATTGCAACAAAGAAAGAGCCGGATTCATTTAGAGTTTTTTGAGAATTCATTCGGAGGAAGCACTTATCTGAAGTTTCAGTTGGAGATATTTTTTCACCTTTTTCAAAAACAAAACCTTTATTGCAATAATTTTATATATATATCACCTGTGGTTTCAAAAGTCACAGTGTGAGCATGAGATGAAATTTGCTTTAATGAAAACTGTTAAATGTGAGGTGTAGTAGGAAGCTGGGCTAACGGCAGCACCTCTGCAGGCAGTGCCTTACAGCTTTCCAGCAAGACAAGATGATGATTCAGTGTTGCATTAATCATAACTGGAGTGAAATGGGAGGATTTCAGGGGTGTGTGCTGAATACTACAACGCTACAGCTGAAGGTGAGGGTAGAATAGACATATGTAAAATAAAGATGCACAGCAGTAAAGTGTGCTAGTCATACATAATTGACCTTATATTTTTGGTACTCTGTTGCACATTTGTTTAATGTTAGGCTATAGCTGGTTTAGACTAGATTTTTTTTGTGACGCACAGCATTACTGTGTACCGGCGAGGCATGACTCTTCTTTTTTTTCTATACTATCTCTCCTGTCTGTGATCTTTGATGCAGAGCGAGATCACTGCAGCCCCAGTTTTTTTTTTACAGACAAATATCCCGGTCAGTCTGCAGAGAGGCGCGAGTCTCATCCTACGTCAGCCCAGACACACATACACTCAGTCACTTTCAAGCTTTCATTCACTGGTTAGATTTTGCTGTTGAAACATGGCCTTGGAAACTAAGTGATGTGAAAAAATGTAGATTTAATGAAGTCTTATCAACATGTAGGATTTCTTTGCTGTTTTATGTAAACAGACTGTTCAAACTTTGGCCGTCAGAAAAAAAGACAGTATTTTCTGATTGTGTCGCAGCAGATGTGGTTTAAACCATAGATAAAGACCCCCATACTTTCTCACAGCTCCATGGAAATGTTGTAAGTGAATGCACACATACTCCTGTCTTTTAAGTTGACAGGATAAGGCGATTCAATAAATCTGTGTGTGCTTTACTCTGAGTCATGTCTCAGACATACCTGTAACATAGAACACAAACGATATAAAACCAGGTAACTGGAGTCACTGCATTGTTGATACTCTGACTGGTGATACAAACCAACTGCCCAAAATAGAAGCAGAGGGCGGGGTCTCTGCAGGTAAATACACCACCACACACATTTAGAGGATCAGAACTGAATCTGCAGTTTTTGAACAAGTATATTTTGTGACATTTAAATTCTTATTGATCTTCATCCCTCTGCTCTAGATGGATTTTCTGTTGCTGCCAAGTTTTGTGAATTTGGCTGCAGTTCTGGGTGATAGACATGACGCTTATGCTCAGTGAATATTTAACCACATGTCACTGGCAGCTACTCTTTAAGCCATTTCACATTAAAATGCAACTATATGGGGCAGAGCTCTTAAGATGGATAATTTAGGATTTGAGTTTCATGTAAATGCCAAAACAGAGACATCCACTTCTGTGGAATAATCCTTGTATGGGCTCTGACCTTAGCCAGCCCCGGTGGCGTCTGTCAACAGTGTTGTGTCATCTTTATGACAGGCCAATAATCTTGGCCAGATGATCCTTGTTGCATTCCTTGAAGCCTTACTTTATAAAGGAAAACACTTGCAGTTAATATGGCAGTATACTATTTTTTTCATTGTAAAAGATGCAGAGCTGTCAGTACTATATTGTACAGCTAACATTCAGTTATTTTAGCAGCCTTTTAGTGTGTAAATTTAACAGTGCCAGTTTAGAGAATAATAGATCCTCATTTCAAAAAGGATGTACACCTACCTTTCCAAATCCCAGCACATGCACATACTTCTCTGTGAAATGCTGTGCCTTAAATCTCCTTGTGGCTTCACACACTGATCTGCACGGCTGAGGATTAACAAACTTTTACTTTAGCCTGTATTATAAAACCCACTTCTAAGCCTTGGCATTGTCTTTTTCTTCTTACACAATCAAAGAATTTGACAAATATCTCATGGCCTAAAATAGAATTGAAATACCTTAAAGAGATTTCTACTGTAGCTCATAGCCTTATTAATAATTTCTAAGGATGATTTCTATGTAGAGCTCTCCTTGTATGTGTAAAGTATCGTTAAGCATGGTATGTATTAGTTTCCCTCACATGCACTTGACTACTGGTGGAAAAATATGGTGAAAGATGACTCATCTGAGCAGATATCCCACCACGGTGCCCTAAAATGTGCCTTTATCATTGTAATAAGGGTGTGCTCAGTGCAGTTCTCACTGACTGACTGTTCCTGGTCAGTCTGATCACACTATACACTGATGTTTCTCAAGTATCATGAGGTAAAGGAAATCTGTTTGTTCACAATGAACACCAACGTTGCACATATCAAATGTTTCTGCCAGGATTTATTGATGTCTTTCTTATAGATCTAATGTAGGAGTTACTTTAGTCAAACACTACCCAGTTGTACAGTCTTGGTGACTGAAGCCCCTTACATCTGTAACCCAACAGTCAATGCTCTTAAAGGAGTGATATTTTGCTTTTTTAAATGGAATTCTGCATTTTACAACATTTCCCTGTGGTCTACATAAACTGTAAATGCTATGCTTGGGTCTGTATTCTTCATTAATTCAACTCCACATGTCCATCTTCAGCCCTATTTCTGAGTAATGACACAAGAAAGGTTGTTTTGAGCACTGGCTGTTTAAATGCACATGAGCCACTTCAGGCCCCACCCCCTCCAGGATGTTGGCTGTGTTGCTCTGTCCCATTCAACCAACAACTGAACATTTTAGGGAATCGGCTTGAAGTTTGGACATATTTTCAGTATGGACTACAACCGCTGCTGCTGACAAACAATTACGTCGTACTCAGAGAAATGTTTGTTGGAAGTCTTGACCTCATATGTGCAAATGTTGTGATGTAACTAGTTATAGACACAACAAAGTAAGAAGGAATTAAACCGGGTTGTAGAAATCCACTCAATTTTTGCCAAAAGGAATATAAAGATAGCTTTGCAGCACCTGGAGGGTTCAAATTCAAACTTTTGAACTATTAGGGTCCAAATACACAAATAAATGTACCAAAGACCAATAAAAGTGGGTTTAGCAAAATATGACCCCTTTAAGTCACGTAGAGGTCTTCATCATATTATCTTTATCCAACAAGAGAATCAGATCAATATCTTCAATATTTGATGTCATGACTGAATGTAGACTGCTTTCTTGTATGGGAGCATCACAATAAAGGTTTCCATGCATATATGCATATTTTTTCCTGAATCTATCTCTAGTCTGTGCATATGTGGACTCAGTTTTATTGTGCCATTGAAGTGCCAGTCTTAAATAAAAACAGGACACTCGATTATATTGGAGTGATTAGACTGCTTTATTATAAATTGCATCATTAGTGAGTTCAGGACCTGGGGCTTGTGTTGTTATTAATGGATCTGAATGAGTTTAGTTCAGCTTATTAAACATTAGTGTCTGATCTAACTTGTTTTATACCAATTAAATGAATTAAAATCTTCTATTATCTTCCATCTTGTACTCTGGGCCATATCCACCTAGAGCAGGACAAAAACAATGAGTCATATAACCTCTTGTGACTTTCTATAATGGCTGAATTGCCCTTGAGTTGTTTTCTAGCTGAAGTTGGCTGAGGTTGGCATGGAGATCTGTCAAGTATGCACAGATGGTCTGATACTTCAGAGAATGTGCAACTGGAACTAAAGCTGCACTGAAACAGTGAAGACAAAGATTTGCCGTACCACTTTACAGATTGGTCGTTGGACGCAGTGAGTTGGAAGAAAAGTTTGTTGTGTCTAGTTTTTTGATTTCATGGATGCCAGTGGTAGAGGCGTAATGTTTGACATCCAACAGTCATTCGGCTAGCTGAAGTGTTCTTTAAACCGACATGATTGTGTGCAGCCCACGGTTGTTGAAGTCTCACTCTAAACCGTAGTGGACCTACTGCCCTCTTGTTGCTGCAAAGAGCAATTCTTTGATTAAATCTACATAATAGGGTCTGATCAAGCAGTAGAATGTGGACACGTTTTGTGTTCAACAGTCTCATGTAATCAGATTAATTTATAGGCATGTATTATACATATTTGAGTAGGTATTTATAAGCATTTTAACATTAAGGGAGATAAAATTTTTAGGTGAAAAATGTCAAATTACTGCTCAGTAACACATGGACTTGAAACAGACATCAGTTTTTTTAAGCTTTATACAAACATTCAAGACATGCGGTTCTCGACAGAAATTGATATAAGTAGGACAAAACCTTTTAGATATTATGTTCAACTATGCCGTAAATAAATTTTGGAGTAAAATATTGAAAGTCTCTGTTTTATTTAAATGAAAATGTGGTAACATGTGGACAGGCTGCCATAGTAACACATGGACGACTCCTTACCATCGTATGCATCACCCAAAATGTATCAAAAGATCATTCCTTTCTGAAAGTTTCACTCAAATATCTGAATTATAAGTAACTTGAAAATTAAAAGTGGCATTTTAGTGGTAGCACATGGACAGGGTCTTTTAAGCAACTCACAAATGTCCAAACTCATAAATATGAATAATATTCACAAAATAATGAAAATCTAGTTTTTCAAACTTCAACAATCATCTATATAATCAACAGATTGAATAAATTTTCAAATTTTTGTGATATAATTTTTAGTGTCAAATTCGAGCTATGGCTATGATGTAAAAAGTACAATTGATAAAAATCAGTTGTAACTTTTTTATCTACAAGTGGTATTTTAAAAAGAATAACAGTTCCATAAAATAGAGATCTTTAGCTAAAAAATGAGCCCACTTGATAAATGATGTGTGTAAATTTACGTTTTCATGTTGATGTTCGCTTTTACTTGATCTGACCTAAAAGTGTTGTATTTCATCACTGTACTGATGAAGGTTTATTACCAGTCACTGTAGTTAAAGGAAAAGTTCTCCCTCCTATGCACTGTTAGGAACTATGTTGGTTTCATTCACTTTCTTTGTGGATAAATGGACATTTAATATTTCATGATACACAAAATACTTTGACTACTGTTTCATTTGAAATAGAAGTCATTACCTTAACAAATGCCCAAGCAAATAACCACATGCAGATTACTATTATACAGGGAACTAGTGCAGAACTGTAATGAAACAAAATGCTGTTCTTCTCCAAGTGTTATACATATCACATCTCATTGTAATGAAATAAAGCAACTGTTAATTCATTCTGTGTTGAATACTGATGGCCTGTGGATAGGTCACAGGAAGCATCAAATATTTACAGGCTCTCTGTTACCATCAGACCTTCAGTGCCACCCTCCACTGGGATCTCCGTGGGGAACCTGTTGCTGAGGTTATATGTCTTTGTTAGACACTGGCACACAAATACGCATCAAGAACACAAATGCACTGCTCCAGTGAAACACACAAAGGATTTTCTCTGAAACTGCTTTGTGGGCTGTGGGCTGGGATTAAGTGTTTCAGTAAATGACGTTTCTTTGTGTACAACAGTCACAGTCCTCTAGCCAATTAATAGATTAAAGCTAGGAACCTCCTTTCACCGGCCAACTTACCTATGGCCTGAGCTCGGTTCAGATTAGGAGGTTCAGACAGACGCCAGCTAACAGTGGCTTGATTCCAGTCAGTCAGGACAACTGCTCCTGTGACATTATGTCATGGGATTGTGGTTGGCTCTTCAGACATTTATTGTAAATTTAGTGCTTGATTGGCCTGTTGTTGCTCATGCTATGTGGTGATGCTAACTGATAAAGCTAATGCTAGGTACTGTGTGTATGTTTTAGGCTAGATTAAATGCAGAAACCAAATTTCCCTACGTGGACAATAAAGTAAGTTGACCTTTAACCTTAACCTTTAAGATAAACTTGAATCTGTGGGGTTTCCCAAGTGAAAGTAATTTAAAGCATCTCCAGTTTAATTTCAGTATTATTATAGCTTTATGTAATATTATATAAGGCCAATTACAATTTTAGATAAACAACTGTCATATAGTAACACCTCTGAAAATAAATAAGATGGATCCAAATACACAATATGTAGAGTTAATCAGTGCAGGACATGAAAGGATTAAAGGTAAACAACCTCGTAACCCAGGTATTAGTCTGTGACGGTGTGACTGTGGTCTGTTTGATAGTCACTGGTTAGAAACATCAGGTTGAAATTAGATTTAACTTTCAATGGTCATTCCTGACTTCAGAAAGATCAGACAAAAGTGCTCACACCTTCACAAACCCATTTCCTGAGAGAAACTCAGTCCTACCATGGGTGAATATTTTCTTAGTTTTTTCATGGAAAGCAAATCCTCACCAGATACAACCGGAGTATGCTTGAAAAATTACATCATTGATTATTTGAGCTCAGTTGATAAGGTTTGTTTAACTTATTGACCATTTCACTAACACATCTTTATCAGTGCTACAGAGGGAGGAGGAGTCAACTGAGGACTCATGTTTTTGTGTTGCATGAACTACTCAGTTGTCTACTGAAATTAAGAGTAATTGCTCTGTGTTTACATGCCATGTCCTGATTATCAGCGACATACTGATGGGCCGAATGTGTCCTCATACTCTTGTGTTTTTTGCTCCAGGGTTTGAGAGGGTGAAGGAGGACCTTTTGCCTCTGCCTTTGAAAGAGGACTCACATTCCATTTCTAAGAGCAAGGTAAGAAAAGATTTGCTATTGTGTGTAGTAATGATTGGCTTCTTTCTTTTGTGTTTTAAGGAAACCACAGAATATGACAGTCATTGCATATGTTTTATCTCTTTCCTTGTCTTGCCTCAGGCATTTGGTAGCCTACACTGAGATGAGTCACACATCATATACATGCAATGCATCAAACATTTATTAACAAACATCCAAAATCAGCCCTTCTTTGTAGTTTTTCTGTCTGGTCCATATCAAATATGTTGTCATTTGTACACATGTGGGTGTTTGAGTCTGCCTCAGTCACAGCAGTTTTATTTACTTTTCAGAAAACAAGGAACACAGTACAATATGACAGGATATTCATTCCAGTGATTACAGAAAGTCTTCCCTGAAGCAAGATTTGATATATTCCTAACTGTGGACTTGTCTTATCAAGACTGGCAACAACAACAGAGAAGCAGATCTGTGACACTTTTCTATCAGTTGTCACATAAATCAGTGCAGCCCCCACCAAAGGAAACTTTGTGTAAAGCCTCTGAACAGAAAAAGGATTTTAAACAGACAGTTTGAGCTGTGGGGCTGATTTTCATGTATTATGGGTCTTTCTCAGTCCATGTCTGTGGGCGTTTAAGGCTTTAAGTAGACCTGCTTTCAGACGCCCACACATCCCCGTCCGTCACTACCTGAAATCAGTCCAATTGGCTTGTGAGGAGGTTGGCAGGCACACACCTGCACTGGCATTTATAGATGTCATTCTACTAACTGTGCTAAGTTTGGGCTACCAAACAGGCTTGAGGAAATGCTGTTTCCCACTGATGTGGCTGTGAAAACATCTGATTTAATGTTCTCCTTTTGCCTTAGTCAATTGATTGTATTATTTGTAAAATAGATTTCCCATTAAGTAGGGAGCACTTCCACATTACATTTAGTTGTTTAGTAAATGACCTTATCCGGAGCAGTTTGCACAGCAGTAAAACAAGATCCATTTATTGGATTAACAAAAAGGACAAAGATATTTTTTACGATTAAACTTTCCCACTGTGTTTGTTTTTCCACAGTCTGAAACAAAGCTGTACAATGGGTCAGACAAAGATGTGTCAGCGTCTGGAGGGAAGCTCACCAAGAAAGAGTCTCTTAAGGTAAATGAGGTTAAATCAGCTTAAGCCTTGCATATCAGGACATGATTCTCAGTACAGGCATAATGAGCCTTAAAAATACCCTTATATGGACAGTGTTATGTACAGGGTTTTTTGGTACAGGGTTCTTCAGTTCAATACATTTTCGATACGTTTTCGGTACAGGGAAGGGGTGTGTGTGGGGGGTGCACTCCGTAACTACCTGTGGGACACAGGACATTTCTACAAAACATTGTTCAGTCATTTGTGCGTTAACAGGCACCCCACATGTTATATATTTTTGTATTTTTGAATGTTCAGTGTTCATTTATGGCAAACACTGTAATTTACTGAGTATTTTTGAACGCCTCACAGTGAGGTGCTGTGAACGTGACCTCACAGTAAGAAGAGGAGCAGGTGCACTTGATTTTGCCAACTTGAGTTAAAAAATAAAAACCTCTTTGCTATAAAGGAACCTGTGGACTCTTTTGTGCCACAAAGCTGCAACATACTGAAAACCGAAAGTGAAATTTAACATGCTTTGAACGTCCAACCTGACTTCTATGCCTCTGTTATACTCTGCACGTGGGTTCTGCTTGTGTCCACTCTGCTTCCCTAGTGTTTGCGTTCTTCACATAGGCTACATGTATTTGTTCGGTACACCTCCGTATTATATCGGAGGACCCCAGACGAAACAGTTCAGTACAAATGAGTGCACCGTTACACCCCTAGTGTTATGTGCTCCATATTGCGTACTGTTGTTAAACTCTGTCTTAACTTGTGCTACATTTTTAGATAAAAAAATGATAGTGGCACCTTCATCATCCCGTTTCATAACATAATACACCAGTAGAGGCAGGGAGCATTGTGTGTTGATAGAATGAACATGCGGCAGATAATTCATGCTGCAGTCAGAAGATACCAGGTGTTGCTTTAAGATGGATGTCATCAGTTTGTCCAACCATTTGTGGCCAGACGTTATTCAGAAAGAAAAGAAGTGATGAAGGTTACTATTGGCGCTCCTCTTCTCTCTGTGCACATTGTAGGTGCAGAAGAAAAACTACAGGGAAGAAAAGAAAAGGGCAACCAAGGAGCTGCTCAGCACCATCACCGATCCCTCTGTCATTGTCATGGCCGACTGGCTGAAGGTGGGTGTGTTTGTCATTACATCTGCACAGTTATCAAAACATGAGTGAAATCATGTTAGTCTGGCCAATTTCAGTATCTAAATAGCCAGAGCTGCAAATTACATAAATGGTGTCACAATACCCAATCATAAATAAACCACAGTGGTGCTACGGAGAAGCCTTGAATTCAAATTCTCCAGATGCAAGGAAACATACTTGTTTGATAAAGACCCCTACTACCCCCTTTTTTTAACAACATTTTTTTTGCAATTTTCAGGAAAAATTACAATTCATACTAAAATAAAGAGTTGTATTGCAGTTGGCATACATGTGTGAATATGTTTTTCCTGTCATCTAGTAATCTACACTTTGCCTGTTGGCAGATGGTATACTGCATGAAGGGGTTAAATACTTGACTCACAAAATGACTGTGTTTTGTTTCTCATCTGGTTGAAGGAAACAAATCAAATGGTTCAGATAAACAACTAATTTCGTGCCACTATGTAAATGTACAAAGAAAGTTTTGGGCGAGCTGTTTCATATGTGTCTTGTGTTTGTATGTGTCTAGATCCGGGGTACTTTAAAAAGTTGGACCAAGTTGTGGTGTGTGCTGAAACCAGGTGTCCTTCTCATCTATAAAACCCACAAAAACGGCCAGTGGGTGGGAACAGTACTGCTCAATGCCTGTGAGCTGATCGAGAGGCCTTCCAAGAAGGATGGCTTCTGCTTCAAGCTCTTTCACCCGTTGGAACAGTCCATCTGGGCTGTCAAGGTCAGTGTACTCTTGAAAATATAGAAGTATCAACAGTTTGATGTATTTATGGAACATTACAAGTATTATCACAAACATAAGGCAAATATAAGGGCACTGAGTTGATGAACATGGAATATTCAGATAAACACTCAATAAGTTGCTGTCTAATGTTTTTTGAATTACAAATTGGTCTTCAGTCCATTGTCTCTGTCCTTGAGCACAGAAAATTATACATCCAGTCAGCCGTTTTCACATTTGGCAGTGCATATTTTCCATTTGTTGTTGTATTTTCAGTCATCCGCTCCAACTGTTATTTGGTATTCATCACTGACCTCGTATTTCAAGTGCTTACCCATTTGTTTGCACCATGAAAGGACTTGAATTACAATTAGCAGTCTGTGTTTTATATGGCAGCTTTTCTGCTTTCCCCATTGTCCACTGCAACGCTGAAATAAACACTTCACTCATTCATCTTGTTTCGCTACTCAAACATAATAACATACTCTGTGGGCTAATGTAGTCTGAATTAAAAACTACAAAATGAAACACAAACACTGCAGGTGAAATGATGAACTCACAAAGGATTAAAAAAAAAACACCTCTAAAGAAAAGATGCTGATCCAAAATAAACACCCACTGATTTTCCTCTTGTTGTTACCAGGGTCCTAAAGGAGAGGCAGTGGGTTCCATTACCCAACCATTACCCAGCAGCCACCTCATCTTCCGCGCTGCCTCAGAGTCTGATGGTAAGAGGCAGTTTGCAATTTTCTTTGCGACTTAAAGGACATATTTTGCTTTTTTAAATGGAATTATGCATTTTACAACATTTCCCAGTGGTCTACATAAACTGTAAATTCTCTGCTTGAGTCTGAATTCTTCATTAATTAAACTCTACGGGTCCATCTTCAATCCTATTTCTGAGTAATGACACCAGAAAGGTCATTTTGAGCACTGGCCCTTTAAATGCAAATGAGCCACTTCACACCCCAGCCCCTCCAGGTTGTTGACCGTGCTGCTAGATAGAAGATAGAATGTCTTTATTTTCACTATACACATGTACAATGAGATTTAAGAGCAGCTCCTTTAGTGCAAACATATACATAGGATAAAAAGCATTAAAACAACAGATTTCAGTAAAAAATGAATGTGTCATAAGATAAAGTAAGTTATATATACAGTATGAAATTTTAAAAAATTGCACAGTATTGTGGTCAGAATGATATTGCACAGAAAGTAGTAGTATCTCCATACTCTGAGAAATGTTCGTCGGAAGTCTTGACCTTATATGTGGAAATGTCATGATGTAACTAGTTATAGATGTAACAAATTAAGAAGGAATTAAAACGGGTTGTAGAAACCTGCTGAATTTTTGCCCAAATGAATGAAAGATAGCTTTGCAGCATCTGGAGGGTTCAAATTCAAACTTTTTGAACTATTAAGGTCTCACAAATACACAAATAAATGTACCAAAGACTAATAAAAGTGGGTTTAGCAAAATATGAGCCCTTTAAGATGAAACTTCCACTGAGTACCAAATGCATGAAATGACAGTACAGACAATTAGCCTACGCTTTATCCTTAACAATGGTGGGTGCAGCATAATCCTGCTGACAACACAGCCTCCTTTGTGGAGTTAATGAAAGACAGTTTCTATAATGATGTCTGCAATAACACTGAGGGTAAGTTATAAATGCAGCAAAATAAATAAGAGTGTTATTGAGGTCAGAACCAGGTGGCTGGTTTTATGTGTAGGTGTGTGTCTGATCTGTGTGTCTGTCCATGGTGCTGAAACATCTAAGGCCATCAACATAGTCCCTCCTGGTGCTGGAACAGTCCAATAAAAACTGTCCATTCACACCTTGTCAAAATGACTCCTGTTGTCGGAGAAATATTGACGCTAGATGAGAATGTGTGGATTATTTGAAGCCCTTAAAATATTTGTAGTTATCCAAATTAAAATGATACAACAACATTATGTGCGATGTGTTTATTTATGATAAAAAACATGCATAACATTATGGCAATACAAATGGGATTTGTAATTAACTTTAACAGCACTAATGATGAAAGAATGCACAAAAAATTGGACTTAATGAGACTTGGCAGTGAATCTTTTTCCTCACTGCATGCTGAGAAGTTTCCTGACACACCCATCTCTTGGAAGCATATTCACATAATAATCCCTTAGCCCGAAGCACTTATACAGTTGGAGTCCTTGTAATACATACTGTCTCCTCATGTTTTCTGTTGTGCTAGTCAACTTCCCCTAAGATAAATAAACCAATAAATGGTATAAGGAACCGAAGTAAACAAATGTGAATAAACAGGATCATTTTAACCTGATAGTTTTTGAGTTTTTGTCAGTGTCGAAAAAGAAAGAAAAACCGAAGAACCGTAAAACATACATGCCATGCAAATCGACTCCTGGTTGAATTTTAACAGTACATATGCGGTATTAAGCTTATAGACTCCCCCAAATGTGATAAAACTGTCAGACTATCTGAAGAACTTTTTAAAAAGAACTAATGTTCAAGAATCACTGTGTATGTATTTGTTTTTATTTGTATGTTAAGATTGTTTTAAGTTCTTGTGGCCTTGTTGTTTGTATGTTTAATCTTTGTTAACTTAATCTTTGAAATAAAGGTTAAAAAAAAAAAAAAAAACATGCCGTGCAAATCATGCTTTAGTGCTATCTAGGTTCTATTGCGGAGGCTGAATACTAGCTGTGCTATGTTCTTAATGTGAAAATGAATTTGATCCTTGTGTTTGTGACATATGTGAATCTCTTTCCCAGGTCGATGCTGGATGGATGCCTTAGAGTTGGCCCTGAAGTGCTCCAGCCTGTTGAAGAGGACCATGATCCGTGAGGGCAAGGAGGACATGAGCACAGTAGGTAGTGGTGGAGAACACTCCATTAACTTCTACAGCCTCCTGCGAGCCCACAACATGCACGGATTCCAGTAAGTTTGTAATCAAACCTTTAACCACACTATTTACTGTAAAGCTATGTTCTCTCTTTTAAATGGTCTGCCTTCTTAATGCCTCCACTTCTAGGTTTAATGACAGCGACCATTTGAAAGACCCAGACCTGTACTCAGACAAGTCAGACCGGGAAGGTGAGCAGGACCATGAGGAGTCAGACCCAGAAGGTTTGGAGAAGAGTGAGGAGAGTGACAGCGACACGTCAGAGCGTCAAGATGACTCCTACATAGACCTGGACCCCAACGAACACCTGCGGGAGACCCCGTACCTGGAGCAGTCTCATGAAGAACTGGGAGAGGTGGGGAATAGATATGCACAATAATTCATTACAAGAAAAAAACATTGCATATCCAGTGTGTTTACAGCTTTGTTGTGCTGTTATAGCAAATGTTTTTTGTAATAAATAACCTGTGGAACAACATAGCTTTCATCAAAATATACTGAACAAAAATATAAATGCACGACTTTTGTTTTTGCTCCCATTTGTCATGAGCTGAACTGAAAGATCTAAAATGTTTTCTGTGTACACACAAGGTTTATTTCTCTCAAATATTGTTCACAAATCTGTCTAAATTTGTGTTAGTGAACACTTCTTCTTTGCTGAGATAATCCATCCACCTCACAGGTGTGGCATATCAAGATGCTGATTAGATAGCATGATTTTTGCACAGGTGTGCCTTAGGCTGGCCACAATAAAAAGCCACTCTAAAATGTGCAGTTTTATCACACAGCACAATACCACAGATGTCACAAGTTTTGAGGGAATATGCAGTTGGCATGCTGACTTCAGGAATCTCCACCAGAGCTTTTGCCTGTGAATTGAATGTTCATTTCTCTACCATAAGCCATCTCCAAAGCTGTTTCAGAGAATTCATGAAGAAGACTGTGTGAGGAAAATGGTGGTCACACCAAATACTGACTGGTTTTCTGACCCCCCTGGACCACCCAATACAGTAAAAGTGCACATTTTAGAGTGGCCTTTTATTGTGGCCAGCCTAAGTCACACGTGTGCAATAATCCTGCTGTCTAATCAGCATCTTGATATGCCACACCTGTGAGGTGGATGGATTATCTCAGCAAAGGACAACGGAGAAGTGCTCACTAACACAGATTTAGACAAATTTATGAACAATATTTGAGAGAAATAGGTCTTTTGTGTACATAGAAAAAGTTTTAGATCTTTGCGTTCAGCTCATGAAAAATGGGAGCAAAAACAAAAGTCGTGCGTTTATATTTTTGTTCAGTGTATATGTAGTTCTTTATTTATAACCAGTCCCTCTTTGGTACTGTTTCTTGCATTTACATCGCACCTAGCCACAAGTCCACAAATCCAGCAAGAGGCAAGCACACAGGGCTACATTAGTTTGAATTAAAACTTTAGATGTAAAGGGTTCTTATGAAGTTTTCTGCATAATCAGAAGAAATTAGCATGTTCCTCTTCTGGGGTTATCAAGAAAGCTGTAATACAGACCAGCTTTGATCACAGCTTGCGTGGGTGGGTGTGCGTGGAAGTCTGCAAGGGACTGTGATGATGTGATGGCGAGTGTGAAAGTGCTAATACGCATCTCCATACTGATAAAATATGACTTTCACAGCTAGCAGATATAATTAAACACCTACTGAAGCTGAGACGAAATGTTTATAGTTGGAACTGATTTGAAACCGTTCTTTGCACTTACACAAACATTTCAATGCACACAGTGTCTGTTTCTGTGTCTTTGTGACTGCAGACAAACAGTGTATGTAACTTCTCAACCACTGATTGTGTTTCCCTGTCCAGGCTGGCGAGGCTGCTCAGACAGAAACGGTATCAGAGGAGAATAAGTCTCTGATCTGGACTCTGCTGAAACAGGTCCGGCCTGGTATGGACCTGTCTAAGGTGGTCCTGCCCACTTTCATCCTGGAGCCAAGGTCCTTTTTGGACAAACTCTCTGACTACTACTACCACGCAGACTTTCTCTCAGAGTAAGTCTTCTGTATTTTCCTTGGTAGTTCTTCTCAGTTCAACTGAACTGGTTTAGTTCTTTTGAAAAGTTTAGTTCCAAAGAACTACAGTCCAGTTGAACCGAGAAGAACTACCAAGAATGATGACCTGGGCAAATGAGAACCTACACAGACATCTTGCTAAATCTTCTATAATTTCTGGATCTATAACCTCTATCATTTATAATCTGGAGTCCTCGATCAGTGAAATCAAAACTAACTGGACTTCTACAAAAAAAAAAAAAAGAAGTCCAGTTGCTTTTGATTTAACTGATCGAGGATTGCCATGACCTAGATGACTGAGAATCTAGACAAACGTCTATAATCTGGGTGTTTTTTTGTGCACAACCTGACACAGTATAGACTATTTTTTGTTAGCATACACCTTTTTTGACCAGTAGAAAAAATTAAGAATGCCACTGTTAAAAATAAAAAAGTGCCTCATGTGACCTGGCCAAGAGAGCAGCTTAGAAATCAGTAGAACAATAATTTCCAGTTAAATTCAATACAAGATAAATTTGATTCATGGGCAGTTTTAGAAGAAATTATATTGAATGACAGTAAATTGATAAATAATTCAAATTTCAATCAATCAAATTTTATTGCTATAGCGCCACATCAAAACAAAAGTTATCTCATGGCACTTAACATTTAGAGCTGGTCTAAACCAGACTCTTAATTGCCCCCTGTGTCATCCACAGCATGCACCGGTGCAATAGGGAGTCTCCACTGAGGGGCTTTAACAATGTCTTTACATGTTGTTGTAGATGCTGCTGTGCTCCGTCAACAGCGTTTAACATTTTGGGATACACAGGAGTGTCAGTATCATTTGAACTGTATTTTGTATTTTTTGCTCTTAGGGCTGCTGTCGAAGAAAACGCCTACAACCGAATGAAGAAGGTGGTGAAGTGGTACATCTCCGGGTTTTACAAGAAACCAAAGGTCAGTAGGTTCAATATGCATCCAGAAACCATGACTGACCCCAAATGGACCGCTCAAAGTGCACATACTGACTGTACATATGATATGTTTTACTAAAATAATGTATTGTTGGTTTGTTCATGACAGGGGTTGAAGAAGCCATACAACCCCATTATAGGAGAAACGTACCGCTGCATGTGGCTCCACCAAAAGACCAACAGCAAAACCTTCTACATTGCAGAACAGGTACCATTATCATGCAATCATGTATGATTTTTTTTTGGAGGTTTTTGGCATGTAACAGAATATTCACATTAAGAAACAAGTGGTGCCAGGCACAACAAACCCCACCCCTTGCACATATTGTAGCTTATTTTGGCATTGATCCAGCTGATGTCATCATGTTTATGTGTGTCCTGATGTCAGCATATCAAGTGCCTCTATATATGTGCCAGGTTTGAAATAAATTGAAACAAAATTGATGTTTTTATAGACATTTGAAATTTCGCCCATTACAAGTAAATGGGAGAAAAAAAAAAGATGTTAAAAATTCATAGAAAAATAGTACCTTTGACCTACCAAAATATAATGACATGTACTCTGGGTCACTGGTAATTAGTAAACCCAGTTTGGTATGAATAAAACCAATAGTTTTGCTGCTACAGACATGTGAAATTTCACCCATGATAAGTAAATGGGGAAAAAAAAGATTTAAAAATTCATAAAAAATTTAAACTTTGACCTACTTTTCCCTTCGTATGAATTCAACCAATAGTTTTGCTGCTAGAGTGTTAGCAAACAAACAAACTGAACCAAAAACAATACCACTTGCCTCCTCTTTTGAGGGGCGGGGTAATAATTGTAGGCAGTCTGTAATTGGATGAATCTTTGGCTGATTGTCACTGATTTTAGATCAGCAAAGTAAGATTTTTTCAGATTTGAGCCAATGTGATCCTAACGGTTAACAAACAGAATAGCATGGAGCATCAGCCTTTTATTATGACTGCTGAGAAAGATGCTGCTCAATTGTTTCTGTTCTATTTTATTTTGCTTTTCTAATTTCTGACTGTGTAAACACGTTTGTCTAATTGAGTCGCTGTTGTTACCTCAGGTATCCCATCATCCTCCAGTGTCGGCCTTCTATGTAAGCAACAGAAAGGACGGATTCTGCCTCAGTGGGAGCATCCTCGCCAAGTCCAAGTTCTATGGTAGGAACACACACATGCACATTATTTGATCCAATAAACTGTTCCTCAGGGACCAGTATTTGATTAAAACATACACTTACCCACTCAGCTGTGGGTTAATTATTTCCTTGCTGCTTCAGCTTTTCTGTCCACTGACGCATTGTTCTTATTTGTAGGAAACTCGCTGTCGGCGATATTAGACGGAGAGGCTCGGCTCACCTTTCTCAACAGAGGAGAGGATTATGTGATGAACATGCCCTACGCTCACTGCAAAGGTCAGAGTAAATCCTGTTCTTCCTCACACCGCAGTAGTGCTTTTATGTGGCTTTGACATCCGCTGGAGAGGAGAAATGGACAATCAATACTGTTCAAAGGCAGAGATGAAACTGAGCAGTATAGTTACAACATCAAATATCACCTATAACTGCACTAAAAAGTCTGTGCTCATTCTGCAAGTTGTGTTCAGCAGTACACAAAAGACCTTCTCAGTAGTTTTTTCTAATTTCATGTGTTGTTTTGGAGAGAATAACAGACTAGGGTCAGATCAAGCAAGTGAAAGTTTGACCTATCATTTCTCAAATAGGCTCATTT
Source organism: Sphaeramia orbicularis (assembly GCF_902148855.1). Taxonomy (NCBI): domain Eukaryota; kingdom Metazoa; phylum Chordata; class Actinopteri; order Kurtiformes; family Apogonidae; genus Sphaeramia; species Sphaeramia orbicularis. The sequence goes on along the minus strand of NC_043968.1, from coordinate 23,703,661 downwards.
TTTAGCTTAAGAACTGTATTTTATGGAACTGTTTACAAAATTTCAGTATCACTTGTAGAAAAAAAAGGACTGAAATATGTAAATGCACCATTAACTTTAATGATAATATGTTTTCTTGCTTGTATAAGTGATTTTTAAAAGTCTCTGAATCTGTACGAACTAATTATTCAACAGTGCAAGAATATAGAAAGGTTATGTACAAACCAATTATTTGTCAGTTGGTTGGTTATATGTTCAATAAAAGTTTATTAGCACATTTGTAGTGTTTTAGCTTTTATTCTGACTACTGAACAAAGGTATAAACTGCTGTCCCCATGTCACAACATATTTGTGTTCATAAAAACTTATTATTTAAACAACTGTAGTTTAACATCATAGCTAAAGCCTTATGTTTCATTTGGAATCAATTTATTATGAGAACAGCATGTTTTGTACATTTGTGTGAATTGACAAAAAAAAAAAGATGTTAATTTTGAGTCCCTTTGTCACGCAGCAGTAAGTTAAGTATTTTTACCCCAAACTTTTATTTCTGTAAATTGTAACATGTCATATGAAAGTACTTACTGAAACCTATTCATACATGTATTAAACATGGAGATAAGGTATTCAGTTTAAATACAGAACTTATTGAACATGAAATGTGTCCGTGTCACCGCTGCATCTGGCCTAATAGCAAACAATCCACAAGTAAACTAGTGTGCGTATGTCTCAGTAGAGTATTAGTAGATGTTTCTGTAATTTGTGCTCAGTGAGATTTTTTTGTGCAAATCTTGTAGGGATCCTGTACGGCACCATGACGCTAGAGCTGGGGGGCTCCATCACCATCGCCTGTGAAAAAACAGGCTACAGTGCTCAGCTGGAGTTCAAACTCAAGGTATAGCTCACTTTACTACTTTAACATAATTATCCACTGACCTTTTCATCCTTTACTAACAAAATGAGTCATTTACAACGTTTAAGTGATAATAATCTCGGGGGATAATGCTTATTTTTTCCTCACATGACTTTGATTTTTTATTTTGTTTTGCTTTGCCTTCCTTACACCACCACCAAATCCACCATTCCCATTCCATCGCTTTTCCCACCTTAAAAACGTCCCATCCTCATATCATCACCTGCCTTATCCCATCATGATCTAGCGGCAGGTACATGTCAAAGCAAGCAGAGTAATATTTACAGTCATAGTTGAAATATACCATACCTCGTCATGTGTTTGGATCTTCAGCTGTAACACTGGAATCATTATGTGTAATTAAATGAAGCTGTAGATGATTATTTTCACAGTGGCATATCTTTTAGTGGTATATTAATGGAGGTAAAGGGTGAATAATAGACTATGCATGTACTCCTACAGCCATTTAAAATGAGATCTAAAGCACAGGACTTTCCTCTACAATAATGATAAAAGTAAACTGTATGTGTTCGTGTATCTCCTTCTCCCTCTCTTGATGTCTTCTTATCCTTTCTTTCTCACGTCTCTTTTCTGTACCTTTCTTCATGCTTCTGTTACTGTTCTGTCATCTGCCGCTCTGGCCCAATTTCGCCCTTATTTCCTGTTGAATCCCTTCCTGGCGTCTACCTTTTACTCCGTTTTCCCCTCTCCTGCTCTCCTGCCTCTTCCGTCGTCTCCTCCAGCCATTCCTGGGCAGCAGTGACAGTGTCAATCAGATCTCTGGAAAGATCAAGCTGGGAAAAGAGGTGTTGGCTACACTAGAAGGACACTGGGTATGGCACATACCATTATAGAACCGTCAAATCTGGACAATATGCGTAGTTCAGTTCAATGAGTGTTTCTGATTTTCCTCTCACAGGACAGTGAGATCTTCATCAATGACAAGAAGACGGGGACGATGGACACCTTCTTTAATCCGACACCCGACCTGAGGCAGAGTCGGCTGACGCGCTGCACAGTCCCACCTGAGGAACAGGGAGAGTTCGAGTCAGAAAGGTGCACGTCGTTACCATGGAAACCACAGCAGATCAACACATGAATGACTTCTATTAGTGTCCGTGTTTGTCCTGGTATGGACACGATCGTCTCCCTTAAAGCTGGGTTATATGGAAAAAAATCATATCATGATAATTTTTTCCATATCAGATGATATTGATATGTATCACGATTTAAATCAAATCACTATTTTTGTCAAGCATAAATTTTCTGTTACTCATTAGTTCGTAGACAACAGAAGGTTATTTTTGATTTAAATATGATTTGATAAATAGGATTTATTTTCTGTCAGAGGTTGAACATGACAGATGTGCTGAAGAACATTATACAACTGTTTCAGATAAATAAAAGAGGTCCATATATTTAAAACTAAACTAGAAGTCTGACTAGCAGGTAAAAACTTTCAAGTTTTAAAAGAGAACACAAACAAAAGAGACCATCTTCACCAAACAATATCGAGGGTATTTTTAATTTTTTTTTTTTTATTTTTTTTTATTATTATCATCATCAAGTTTAATGTACAAAACATTCATGGCGTACATTCTTTTACAGATCTGATTAGGAGGGGGTACAGAGGGCATAGAAGAGATAAAAAAACAAAACAATTCATAACAAATAAAGTTAAACAGGCTTGGGCTTTTGTTGTAAGTCATATTTTTCAACCATATTAAAAAGTTTGCAGGCATTTTTCTTTTTTTAAGAGATTCAGGGTTTTTACAAAATGAAGAAACTCAATGTGAAAAACATAACATCTGGATACCGGGGGTATATATGTAGGTGTGCGTTCCATAACTGCCGTAACTGGTGTAAACCGAAAGTGAAATTTAAGGAAAGGTGAGTGTTTGCGTTCTTCACACAGGTTACATGTGTTCATTCGGTACACCTCCGTATTGTATTGAAGGCCCTGAACCGAAACTAATTGCACCCTACTTTTCAGTAACCCGGTCACATTTTCTCCCGAAGGAACACTCATTACATCCCACTGCAGTCTAAACATTAATGTGTGTGTGTTGCGGCTGCTCTTATGCCTGTGCTGTGTGTGTCAACGTAATTTGACGTGGCTCTAGCGTGATTGGTTCAGTGCAGCACTACTTAATTATGATTGGCTGTTCTCATGTCTGTCAAAACATGGAGGGATGAATTCTGTCGAAATTGTATCGAGCATGTCTCATATTTCTACCAAGGAAAAGTTATTTTGCAATATATAGTTGTTGTTTTATCCACCCAGCCTAATCCCCCACCACCCTTATGTACCTTGATCTTTTCTGAATTTTGAGTTGCACCGATTCTGTCTTTTCTCGGAGTAAATAAATCCCCTGTCCTCTGTGTCTGTCAGACTGTGGCAGCATGTGACCCGGGCCATCAATAACAAGGACCAGACCGAGGCCACCAATGAGAAGTTCATTCTGGAGGAAGCTCAGAGGAAGTCTGCTCGTGAGCGCAAAGCCAAATGTGAGGAGTGGATCCCTGCACTGTTTGAGCAGGACCCCGTCACTGGAGAGTGGCATTACAGATATGCAGAGTAAGGAATTGTTATTGTGTGTGTGTGTGTGTGTGTGTGTGTGTGTGTGTGTGAACTGTTCATTCTCATATCCATATATGCATAATGACATTCTTTGTCTCTTCTAGGGCCATCTTAGAACCTTAACCCATAAAGACCCAGTGCTACTTTTGTTGCAGTTCCCAAATGAGTTTTTCTCTGTATTTAACCTTTCTTAAGTGATTTATCACCATTGACTGTAATATTATCTTCCTTATTTTGCATTTTGTAGTTTAAATTATGTATTTTCCTATATTTAATTCACTGATCATGTAGATGTTCATAAAAGCTCAGATTAAAGTTGAGGGGTATTATAACAAAAACAGAGAAAACTGAAGAAAATGTGACTTTTTCAGCAAGGATATCATTAACTGAACATAAAAACAAGCATCTCCATCCACTGTCATTGATCCAACTCCATGGGTTTTACTAGTGAATCAATGTTGTAGAAAATGATGATGTTTCCACGTTCACTACGGAGCCTCTGAATGTCCAAATGGGTCATATCTGATGACCGTGAAAGGATAATAAACTGCATTTTACAACAATATTTACATGTATTGGTAGGATTAGTTAATCAGAAGTTATTAAACATTTTAGATCAGTAGATGGTTTTGGTCGTCGGTGGAGGTTTGGGTCTTCATGGGTTAAAAGCTGCTTGTTCTAAGAAAAACATTCACCATGGGCTATCCCATTTTCTATTCTGGTGCTCATAGTGATGTAGTGCCATCTGGTGGTGAATTAATAAAGTTGCAAGTGTGATGTCGACCTTCAAGGCCTTTCCATCAAGTTATTTCTGGTTCTTGAAACGGCGCTGCTCAAAATTCCTGGAACCGGTTTTGAGTGGAACCATTTTCATCAGGAATGTGACCTTAACAAAGGATAATACACAACTATAACCCACTACAATATGGTAACATGTTAGTGCAGGGGTGTCCAGTCCTGGTCCTTGAGGGCTGCTATCTTGCATGTTTTAGATGTTTCCCTCTTCCAGCACACCTGAAGGTCATTATCAAGCTTCTGCAGAGCTTTATCATAGGCCTATCATTTGAATCAGGTGTGCTGGAAGAGTGATACATCTAAAACATGCAGGATACTGACCCTGGAGGACCGGATCTGGACACCCCTGTGGTAGTCTATCCACATGACACACTCTCCTAGTCTTTGCATGTTTTTACTACTTCTTGCTTTCAAGTAACACCAGTCTACTTGCTGTTTCTTGAGCTACTTTTTAACTTTTCCTTGAACACGGTACATACCGGAACTTGATCAAACACTAGGTTTAATGAGCAGCGCATTTTTTTCCCACCCATTTGTTGTTTTAGAACGTTGCCGTTGTTTCATCCTATCTTGGTTAACATACTAGGTCAAGTGATTTTAACCCTTTCATGCATGAATTATGAGAACCTTAATCAAGATTTTTTTATACCTTTTTTTTTTATTCCTGTCTTTAGTCCTTTTTAGGCATTAAAAAAATACAATGCAATGGATTTTTTATGAACCTGTTTTTCATGTAGTTACAAAAATGTCCACTCAGCTGGACACCATGTATTTAATTTTAGAAGCAAAGAAACATGTATTTGCTGATATACTGTGGAAAAAACTATGAAATAATTAATAAGTTGTAATAATTTGTAATTTGTGTTGTGCTTTTATTCTTCTGTACAGCACTTTGGTCCACTGTGGTTGTTTTAAAGTGCTTTATGAATAACATTGGATTGGAAATAAAAATATTTTTATTGTTGCTAATCTGATGTTTTCTCACATTTTAACATACCTACATGGAGATAATATGAAAAAAAATTATAAAAACAAAACAAAACTGTTAATTACAGTCTAATAACACTTAGCAATTTTTTTTTACACTCAAACATGTTAGTGCAGATCAGGTTTATCTAGAACAGTAAAGTTACAGTAATGGTATGAATGCCAGTGTATAGGATAATACATGAGTGTCCACTGTGTTGGCTGATATGGAACTAAAACAACAAATCCATGAATATACAAGAGAACAGCTGGAGAATAGCTGTCCACTGTAGTGACCACCATGCATGAAAGGGTTAACTTATTTTTGGTTCTAGCGTGGAACCAGTGCACCAGCTACAAACTAATTTATTCAAGATTTTAGACCACACAGGACTTGTCCTAGTCTATAGTGGTGGACAAAGTAGACAAATCAAGTCTGCTGATACTATTTTGACTCTGTTTTCACTTACTCAGACTCAGCTTCATTGTCATTCCGTCATTAGACATGATCAGAATGAAACACAGTTATCCATGTCACTCTTTGTGCAGCATGATTGAATAGGATAAAAAAAATTAACAGGAAAACCTAACTTATTGTCAGTGTTGTGTTAATATTCCTTCTTTGTGGCTTTTCCCTGTCTCCCTTCTCCAGCACAAGGCCTTGGGATCCACTAAATGATCTGATCCAGTTTGAGAAAGATGGCTGCATCCAGACCAAGGTCCGACACCGCACCCCTATGGTACGTTCTGGCAGTCTTATTAGTCTGAGTAACCAGGGGCCGCGGAGGGACAATTGCAAGTGCCAGGTAGGTTGTCCCGATCGTCGTTCAAAAACAAAACGCCATCGCATCTTGCTGCCTGAGCCACCTGGTGCATCGTCTCCATTGTCAGTGTCAGTCCGTCTCTGTGTGTCCTCATCGCTGTGCTGTCACGCCGCCGTCGCCTCAGCTCCCTAACGGGTTTCCACTCACTGCGTCTGCTCTTTGTTTTTACCTCGCCGCCTGTTACTTTCTGTGTATGGGGAAAAAGGAGCGTGAAGTGGCAGCAGTGTGTCCATGTCAGCATGCATGCCTCCACACAAAGTCTTGACATCATTCATCACATGGACAGACCAACCCACACCACCAGCATCCGGTCGCCTCAGGGCTTCCGCCACATCCTACTCACCGCCGCCTGTGTCTGTTCTCGTCCTTTTCCTCAGCTTTGAAGACTGCTCGTCTGTTTGTAGTGTTTTTCAAAGTAGCCAACTGCCAAGTATTAAAGCAAGAGTTAATCACTAGATCCTAATAAAAGACAAACCCACCTTCATCCATACATGAGATTTCATTAGTAGTATTTGTACTGTGTATAAGTTGTGTTCTCAGACTATATATATATATATATATATATATATATGTATATATATATATATATATATATATATATATATACATATATATATGTTTAAATGCATTATAAGTATACTATATCATAAAAGTGTTTCATGATCCAGCCAGTGTTGTATAAAGTACTAAAAAGTCACATGAGTAGAAATACAGGTACCATACCAAGAAATTACTTTGGTAGAAATTCAAGTCACCAACTGAAATATTACTCAAATTAAAGTCTTTTAAGTATCTAGTATTTACTGTACTTAAGTATATCAAGTAATCTACAATTAAATGTACTGAAGTAATGAAAGCAAAAGTACAAGTAAATGTTAATATCAACCAAAGTCAGTCAGAATTCAGAGTATTATTAAGTTTATCCAGGATTTTAAAACATGGTAAAGTAAAAGACAGTCAGAATATTGAAAATGAAGCTTACATCACACACCTCAAAAACCAAAACAGGAGTAGGCTACTGCTGGGATTAGAAAGGTCAGAATTTAAAAAAATAAAGAAAAACTATGACGTTTATGTGGCACCTCTAAACATGGAGCCTACATTACACTACGTTACCGACAGGTTGGGTGTGGACTGTCAGTTGTAGTTGTTCTTTACGCGATTAGGCCCAATGACAAATATCTTCCTGACTTATAATAATGTCGGCGGTGAAAACACCAAATATCCTTTAATTTAATGTTTGTAACGATACTGAGCATTAAAAATGTATGGGAGTAGAAGTATGCGATTGAGTTAGGAAATGTACTGAAGTAAAAGTGAAAGTAAACAGAATAAAAAGTACTCAGTAAAATTCTCCCAAAACATACTTGAGTACAACAGTGAAGTATTATTACTTTGTTACTATGCAACAGTGGATCCAACTGACAAAGACCTTAAAGCTTAAAAAAATAAAAAGTCCCTGAACAGAGCTGTAATCCAGTCTGCAGTTGAATCCTTAAATCACAAAACCATTTGAATATTCTCAGCTCTTGGCAGGTTTGGTTCACAGGGGATTCTGTTTGCATGTCATCTGTGGACATTTTAAATGGCTGACTGATGTACCAGCATGCCTTGCATGAGTGTTTGCACTGCACCAATGCCGTCTCTACTGGAGTGTGTGTGTGTGTGTGTGTGTGTGTGTGTGTGTGTGTGTGTGTGTGAGAAAGAGAATAACCATAACAAGCAAGACTTTGATGTAGTTGCATTTACACTTTAATTTATACTATTTCTATGTGTTGCTTGTGGCGGCCTGTTTATTGATCTGCTCCCCTTTGTATGTGTGTGTGTGTGTGTGTATCTGTGTGTCTTTAGGTAACGGTGCCAAAGAGGAAACACAAGAGTGACAAACCCAAGAGTCCAGAGAGCGGCTGCTCTTCACCTGAACCCGACCGCCAGGACTCCTCTGGCAGCGAACGTGAGTCACACACAAATACCTTCTTTTCTTTGATAATGAATCCCAAAAGTAGACTGTGTGTTGTTAAAAATGAACCATCTGCACACAGGTTACACACATCTGATGATAATGGTCCTTAAATGGTAAATCAGGCGTCTCAACGTTAGTCCCAGTCATGTTCAGAGGCTGTTTTGATGAACCCACACTCAGATACCTGTTAAGAGTCCAATTAGCATAACACACACTATGTTTAACACAGTTTAATGTTAGAGGACATTTAACTGTTGTTGCATAGTTTTTCATCTTGCAATAGTAACAAAAAGGTTGAAAAAGTCCTAGTTTTATCAGTAATCTTTCCTATATGTCTGCAAAAACAACTATTGGAATCTGTGGGAGAATTTATTTCTCTACTTGTGTATCAAAGACTTATTTAAATATTTCAGTCAGTTTCTGCGTGCAACATCAGAATGAAGAATGTAATAATGATAGGGGTGTAACAGTGCACTCATTTGTACTGAACCATTTCAGTTTGGGGCCTTCAGTACAATACAGAGGTGTACCGAATGAATACATGTAGCCTATTTGAAGAACGCAAACACACGCCTTAAGTTTCCACATTTGATAAACTGCAGAAATCTAAATCTTACCAAATGTATTTTTCTCATTTCTTGTCAAAATATCTTATCACACTTAAAATAAGATGTAATCACCTAAAGAATAACTTTTAAGTGAGATGTAAGAACTTATTTTTAGACAATAGATCTGAGCTTGAAAATCTAATTTCAAAAACTCTTACCAAGATAATTTTCTCTTGTTCCATTGGCAGATTTTTTTTTTTTGCTTAATTCAAGATTTTTTTTTGCTTAATTCAAGCAAAAAATCTGCCAATGGCACAAGTGAAAATTGTCTTGGTAAGAGTGTTTGAAATAAGATTTTCAAGATTTATTATCTAAAAATAAGTTCTTATATCTAACTGAAAAGTTACTCTTTAGGTGATTATATCTTATTTTAAGCGTGATGAGATATTTTGACTAGAAAGGAGAAAAATATACTTGGTAAGATTTAGATGTTTTCCAGTGTATCCTAGACATCTAAGCGGTCCACGCACCATACACATGCTGAATGTGAACTAGTACGGCAGCTCAGAGTAGCATCACAGGTACAAAACTAGAGTTGGAAGACCCTCCGTCTTCTCTAAGGTCTGTGATTTAGGAGCATTTCAGATTTCCTGTCAGTTATGTCAATGGAGAGAGACAAGTCGACAAAACAAGAGCAGTGTGCTGGCATTGTTTCATGAAGATTGGTTATATTTCAAGTTTTTTTTTTTTTAATGAAATCGGTCTCCCTCACTGTACTGAAAACAGATTGAAAATGTATCGAACCGAAGACCCCCTTACTGAAAACGTACCAAACCGAAATTTTTTTGTACCGTTACACCCCTAACTAATGATAATCAGGAGTAGGATAGGACTTAACATCTGAAACGTTCCGTTGCAGGACACAAAAGCAAACACAACAGTCGTTTGAGGAAAAAAGGAGCCGACCTCAGTGAACTTCAAAGTGCCATTGAATCCATAAAGCAGACGCAGGAGGACATAAACAGGTGAGAGCTGCTCCACTCCTTCTGTACACTTGGATGTAGACGACGTGCGCTGCGCATTAACACACTTGTCGTTTCTGTGTGTGTGTAGGAGCATCAGCGTGCTGCGGAGTCGTGCGGTCGGTCGACCAGAGGGAAGCTCCTTCCTCCAACAGCGCGACTACGTCATCATCGTTTTCCTCATCCTCCTCCAGGTCCTCATCAACTTCGTCTTCAAGTAGCAGCCGTCGCAGCCAGACAGGACGACGCTCCGAACACACAGGCGCCCTCCCGACAGACCGTGTTGCAGAGGGGGACTTGAACTTTGACCTCTCACATTAAGTAATTACACCAGTCTCCTCCGACTCTCTCCTTCTCTGTTTTTTCACTGTATCGTCACATGAGACTTTCTAAAGGAACGGAGACGTTTTTAACCGTGTATTTATTTTTAACCGCTCCATTCCAAAACTCTGCAGCGATCCAGAGACTGAGGTGAGTTTGATGTGATGAGGTCTCGACTGCCACTCTGGAGCTTGTTGATTTGCCTTGATGTGAGAGGCAAAGACAGGAGCCGTTTTTTTAGCTGATGTTTGTTTTTGTTTTTTGTTTTTTTTGTCTTTTTCTGATGGGATGAAACTACTCTGTCGGTTCACATTTCACCTGTAAGGACAGATAATATCTTCACACAGAGATCAGTACCATTACTTTAATAGTAATGTTAAAAATCTCTTTAGTTTTAATGTTTTTTTTTAAATTGTTTTGATTGTTTGCTTATGTGTCTTTCTGTGAATAGATTGTCTGCTCGCAGCAAAAAGCGGCGATAAGGGAGAGTACAGGAAAAACAAAGTGGTCCAACATATGTGACTTTTATTTTTTTATCGTCAAATACTTTCATATCGGTAGGATACGGATCAAGAAGTCAAATAACACATGTAATGTCTAAAGGAACAGAAGCTATAATTTCTGCTGTACAATAAGTCCACCTTTTGCATACAAAGTCAGTGTTTAAGAATAAGTCCGATGTTTGACACATTGTATAGGTAGCATGTACAGACAAAGGAGCGTGGGTAGGAGATTAGCTCTATGTACAGTATTTTGTCTTAATGCACAAATGCACTGGAAATGTCATGTCTGTGTTGTAAATCACGTTATCAGCTCAACATTCTTACACATTTCTGCTCTGTGAAGGTTTGGAGCTTCAACAGAGGGTCAAAGAATGGGGGTTTTTGACACATGTGAAGGATTCTGATGCACAGTTACATTCATTAAACTGCTCCGAAATAAGAGGTTAGCCCTAGGATGGCAAATGGAATACAACAGATGCGTGGAATTTAAGATCAATTTTTCAATCCAGGAAGTCAAAATTTGCCACTTTTTTGCTCGGCTGGATAAGGATACAAACACTTACCTTCCATTTGTTGTTGATGTTAAACCTATGACCTGCAGCCACTTAGCATCACTTAGCATCAAGACTGGGATCAGTTAGCCATATGTTCATTGAATCTGTGCGAAAATGATATCTAACAAAACACAAGCTGTGCACTGCAAAAATCAAAACCTTACCAAGTGTATTTTTCTCATTTCTAGTCAAAATATCTCATCACACTTAAAATAAAACATAATCACCTAAAGAGTAACTTTTCAATGAGATATAAGAACTTATTTTTAGACGATAGATCTTGAAAATCTTATTTCAAAAAATCTTACCAAGATCATTTTCACTTGTTCCATTGACAGATTTATTATTTTTTTGCTTGAATTAAGAAAAAAAAGCCAAAAAAACAATCTAAATCTATTGTCTAAAAATAAGCTCTTATATCTCACAAGTTACTCTTTTGGTGATTATGTCTTATTTTAAGTATGATGAGATATTTGGACTAAAAATGAGAAAAAATACACTTGGTAAGATTTAGATTTTCTCCAGTGTGTGTGGTTTATCTGCTGGAAGCCTCTTTTTGTTAACATAATGCAAAGAAATGACTCCATCCAGATAAAAACACACTCAACACCTGAGAAGATAAAACGTATTTGCACTAAATAATGAATATGTCGTGTTTCCTCCACCACCACTGCAAACACATGTATATAAACACTGTAATGTAGTTTTAATCTTATCTATAACCAAGTCAAGATAGTTTCAGAAATTTTATGATTTAGGTTTTTAATATTATGGAACATCAAAGACGAGACAAAAAAGCACTACCGTCATGTTATAATTATAGAAGAAACACTGAAATGCAAACAATATGTCGTTTAAATATGTGAAGCGGTATTTGAAGGTAGTTTTTCGAACACTTTGGATTTCCGCCAGTCTCCAGTCTTTGTGCTGAGTTGAGCTAATTGGCTTCCAGCTTCATTTGTCCCATGAAGAAATGGGCTGTTTATCCTCTATCTAAGTCTGGGCAAACAAGTGAATATGCACTTTTCTCTGTAATGTCTATAAACAAAACATCAGGTGGGTTTTTAAGATTAAAAACCGACTCCAGACAAGACCCTGGACAAACCTCGAACACTCCTATGTCACTCAGAGCATCCCTTCGTGTTTCCAGTGCCTTTGGGCCGCACATGTTGATGGAGAAACCTAGAATAGACACTTTAGTAAAAATAATTTGTGGGAGGAGAAGATAGACTTTTTATAATATTACTATCATCATTGTAAACCATTCCAAATGTACTCGAGTACCAGCCAAACTCGGTGTGTAGACTAGGAGTCGGTCCCGTTCACTGTGTAAATATCCGACAGGACGACTCGTTCTTGGAGTAGCGCGCGTGGCGTCTCAACACAAAGGTTCGCAATACAGACACTCCCGCACTCTGTGCACAAGCCAGTCTTCAGAACCACCCGTGTCTTTGTGTCTGCTCTGTAGGTACACATCAGCAAAAACAAAACAAAACAAAAAAAAAAACACCACAAAACTAAAGCAAAAAAAAAAAAAAAAAAAAAAAAGCAGATATCTAGATTCCCATGATGCGTTTCAGGTGACCTCAACAGGCCGCTGGTGCTCAGCAGCAGCAGCGGCGGCGTCTAGTTTCGGTGTGAAAAAGTTGCTTGAGGCCAAGGTCCGAACCACTTCTTAACATTTTTGTATTTGTCTTCGCCTGTCATAATGTTAGCCTTGTCGACGTTTACATATCAGGTTGCCTCCGCCGTCAGCAGACTGTTGAAAACTTTGTAACAGGTTTAAAAAAAAAAAGAAGAGAGAGAGAGAGAGAGAGAGAGAGAGAGACTGGTAGCATCTTCAGGAGCCAGCTGTACCCCCCCTCCCGTTGCGTTACCCGGCTGGCCCGAGTGTATCTGTGTTTCCGTGTGTCCTCATTGCCTCGGTCGCTCATGGAAAATAGAGAATCTAGATGTTAGAATGTGGAGAAATAAGTAAATACCAGTGCCTTCTAGAGTTGGGCTTTAGAATATGGAGGGGGGGGGGGTTTAGTGGGGCTGATGGGAGGGAGGGCAGTGGAGGTGGGGCGTGGAGCATCCAGACGGAGCATCCAGACGGAGCCTGAGTCCCAGTCCTGCTGATGGGAACGATCCAGACCAATGTGGACTACTGTGTGTGTGTGCGTGTGTGTGTGTGTGTGTGTGTGTGTGTGTGTGTGTGTGTGTGTGTGTGTACTGGGGCTCTGGCTGCGGCTGTAGTCACTAGTGTTTCAGAGCAGCAGTGCCATAAAAAGCCTTAGGGACAAGTCTGACTCCTGCTCCACGTCTCTCGACCCCACCTGTCGCCTGCCTCCCCGCGTGACACGTCGCCATAGTAACGGACCCATAGGTTTCCGGATGCTGATTCCTGCCACAGGAGAGAGAATGAGAGAGAGAGAGAGGTGGGGGGGTTGGGGTGGGGTCGGGGTCTGTTCTCCACCATGGCCTTTCTCTCTCATTCCCTCACACACCAAAACCAGAGGGAATATAAATCTGTCTGTCGTTGTTTCTGTCTGTAAAATAACACGTTTAATTTATTCCTCTTTTATATGTGGGTTTATGTTGAATATTTGTCTGCTTGTAGCATTAGACATCTGTTCTCTACTTGTGTCGTTTTTGGTTTTTTTGGTTTTTTTCAAAGCTGATTTTAACGTCACATTCAGCCGGTTTTATTCCACACGTCACACACACACTTCAGCGACTGTCCTCAACGTGCGTACTGTTGAACTCAACTGCCCACCCACCACACACACACACACACACACACACACACACACACACACACACACACATAGGCTACACGCGCCCTGTTTCCTATCGGACTATCTGAATATATCTACTGTATCTCTATGGCAACTATAACTTCATGGAAGTTGATGGTCACGTGTAACATAACACAGAATAAAAACTGGTAACATCCTGGGGTCTCCTGTCTCGTCTCTGTTTGTTTTTTTATAACAACACACAAAATGGACTTTTAATATGTATCCATCAACTGTTTCATCACAGTTTGACAGTAAAGGGACTTCAAACAGCTAGATTTACACACAAAAAAACTAGTAATAATAACGTCTTTATAGTAAAACCACTAACACTTGAATGGGATGATTTAATCAAAGTGACTATGCTTTTATAGATGTAAAATTATAGACTTGTAAGTTGAAAACTAGTTATTTTAGTTTGGACAGTTTGTTTATGAGTTGCATTTCTTGTTCATAACTGAGCAAGAACCTGTTAAGTAGCAAATAGCTCAAAAGTAATAAAGATTTTCTATTGGTCATAAATCTCACTCCTCAAATGTGTATTTTTGTTATTGAAGTCACTGTTTATGAAAAATACACAAAAAAATGAGTCATTTTCCATATAAACAATTTTGGTTGGGGGATATGTTTTTTTAATCTGTCTTGTTATGTCAAAGATTAGACAAAATATTGACTTTGGTGCATTATTAGTTTTTGTGTAGCATCAGATTTAAATTTTACTCTGCTGTTGAGTGATTAGAGGACAAAAATGTCCCATTATAATATTTTTTAATCTCAGTCATTTCAAATGTAACATATCTTGTAATTTTATGGTTGAATTTAAGCAAAAATACTTAAATTTGTCATTTTTACTGCACTAAAATCATCCATGTCTTCATTCTAAGCCTATGCTTAACCCTCTAAAGCCTGAACCATTAAATCATTGGCAGAAAATTCCAGTTCTTTGAAACTGGAGCCTTTATTGGTCCTTCTAAACAACCCTTTTTTTTTTTTTTTTCAAAAAAATAATTTCCATGTTTGAGTTTTGATTTTGTATCATATTTGATACAAAATTCTCAATGCTCAAATATTATTTTTGAACAAACAAAAACATAGTATAACAAACATGTCTACCAAATTGGTCATTCCTTTTCAAAATTGTCAAAGTTCTTCCTCCTTCCTCATTAATGACAGTCTTGTAGTGTCACTGGAAAGGCTTCTGGTGAATGAAGTCCTCTCCCCTGCTGGATTATCTGTGTATTGTATGTATCTAATTGTATACATCAGGTTTTTCAAGAAAAAAAATCACACTGATCATGTAGAGGGCTTCAAAACTCATGTATCAAATATGATACATTTGGTGTTATAGGGTTAAAACACCTGTTGTTTAATTCATTTTTGTGTTTGTGTTACTACCCACTACCCACTGTGGTCTTGTTGTGAAAGTGGAGTGAGTCCGGTGTACAGGTGTGAAAGGGTGCACTGGACTCTTGGTTTTGGCTGGTGTGTACTGGTCCAAAAGCCAATCCACCTGCCATCTCCAAACAAGGAGAAGCAGATTACCCTGTATTTAGTGTGATTCACGGTGGCAGATTCCACGTCCACTGTGGTCGTCCCAGAAGCTGCAGGTGGATCGGCCCTTGGACCAGTACACACCAGCCAGAACCAGGAGTCCACTGTCACTGTCCAGTTTCACAACAGGTAACAATTATAAAATGAATACAAATGAACAACATGATTAAGAGATTGAACAAAATGATGTAGAAAATGATCTAGAAAATGAACAGAATAATTGAAAAAATTTACAAAACTGAACATGATCAGCGCCACGCATTGTACACAGGCCACTTCACATATGTACTATGGTTTTTTTTTGTTCTTCGTAAACCTGGGTGTTTGGCTGCTGGTTGGTGCACGTCTGATTCAACCCCTGACAGTTCAGCATGTGAAGAGTTCTGTCCATCTGCATCCCATTCATAATCATGTGACTGCTGAGCCATTCTTCTTCTTCTTCTTCTTCTTCTTCTTCTTCTTCTTCTTCTTCTTCTTCTTCTTCTTCTTCTTCTTCTTCTTCTTCTTCTTCTTCTTCTCCTCCTTCTTCTTCTTCCTCCTCTTCTCTTTCTTCCTCTTCTTCTTCTTCTTCTTCTTCTTCTTCTTCTTCACCTCTTCAAATGAATGGGACTGTCCTTTAAACTTAAACTCCCCTCATCTCTCTCATTGACCTCAATGTTAATTCATCTATGAAATAGTTGAACAAAAACACACTGTGGGCTTTTAGAACTTGCCACATTTCACTCATTTTTCACTCGATTTTAGCTAATGACACACCTACACATCCTGCAGAGTCTCCTCTCATTCATAATGGAGACATTTTAAAGGTACCAGCTCCACCCTTTGACTAAAAAAATTACTTCATTTTACCCAACATTGAAGTTTTGTGTTTGTTTTCTGAATTATTTGTCGTATTCTGACCATAAATAATATATTTAAACCTGTAAGTAACAGGTGGTTTTTTCAACTCTCACTGAAGAAGAAAAATCAGTGTTTAAAGTAACGATTTAATGCAATAATTACTGTCAACATGAACAATTTTATCATGATAATCGGTGTGATATGTCCCAGCCTTTCAGTCCTTATAGTGCAGGGGTCTGCAACCAGTGGCTCCTGGGCCAAATGTGGCTCTTCAGCCTCTCTTTATGGCTTTCACTGTCAAAATACATAGGGAACATTTTAAAATGAACTAAATGAGTCATTACTTTTTAACATTATTAAAGGCCTAAATCTATTCTAACTTTGTCCATCTGCAAAAATGCACAGGCTATACATAGAATAAAATTATTTTTTGACAGCATATAAATGAAAATGTATTATTTTCTTGCCAAATTCACGATACAATACAAGATAATCAATTTGCATTTATCTGTAGTATTTGTAGTATGTTTGTTTAACAGTCAGCCCCTATACATGAAAGTTGAGCTTTTTCTCAATTACACTATGTAATTATGTTTTGGAAATAGTGTCCATCATTAAACAAAATCATACAAATTTTGAACGTATTCTTTATTGTAGTTGTATAATTTCATAAATTCACCACTCATTGCTTTGCTGTAATCGAAATACAAAGTTAAATAGCAAACTTATCACAGATAGGCTACAACAGAGCAGCCACCTCATGATAAAATGTAGATGGGTTTTAATATTTTTTCATGGCTCCAGTCAGATTTCTTTCTTCTTTTTCGAGACTAAAATGTCTCTTTAGGTTGTAAAGCCTGCTGACCCCTGTTAATAGTGTATGTATGAATCCAGTATGAGACCTGTAAAAGCCCTGTGTCACCACTAGGGGAGGATGTTGAGTCTTGTTCCAGTTTTAGCAGATCCGGTGTGTCAGTGGGATTTCCTGAACCACTCACATGCATCCAGCTGTGACTTTGCACATCTGGTTTATCGCCTTTTTTGACACTCCCTAGTTTGTCTTAAAGAGGATAGAGACTGAATCACTGCAGATGTCATTGTGAGGAAGCACTGCTGTTCAGACTATTAGAGGTAAAACTCATGATATTGTAGAGCAGGAAAATAAAAGATAACTCATGTTTGTCCAGCAGGACACTGTTTATTTTAGGTGTTTGTTGAAATGATGTAAAGTGGGATTAAAATACACCAATCTGATACTAATAGATCAGTGGTTCTCAAACTTTTTACAGTGGAGTACCCCTTGAAATATACTTTTTTAGCCAGGTACCCCTAACTCTCACTTCAGCCTTTCTGATTGAAAAAAATTAGGCAAAATTTGTTCCTGTGCCAAAGGTGTCTGTTTATATTTTCAAAACTTTATAAACAAACAGCATATATTTAACTGTAATATATAAAAAATAACACATACATACATACAAGTACATTTTGTGTGCAAAATATAAACTGAATAAACTGAAACTGAAGCGTCCTCTTTCATTGCTAAGAAAAATAAATAAATTGGTCATTAATGAATAAATGAAACTTTCATCAACAAAAGATAATTACCTAGCTACTCAAATAAACTCATTTTGAATAATATAAACCAGAAATGTTCTTAAAATGTTACCAAAGCTTAAACAAGATGATTGACAATAAAACTATTATATGACTGTATTTATTGTTTTATACTTCAGCATTAACTCTCATTATTTATTTATATCCGGTACATGATTACTTATTACCCCGCCCCCTTAGGGGAGGCATAGGGTATTGTTTTTGGTTCGGTTTGTTTTTTGTTTGTTTGTTAACACTCTAGCAGCAAAACCATCAGCTGAATTCCTGCCAAATCAAGTTTATAGATTGCCAGCGACCCAAAATAGATCTAATGACATTTTGGGAAAAGTAGTTAAAATGTTTAATGAATTTTTAAAATCTTTTTTTTTCTCCCATTTACTTATAACAAGCAAAACTTCAAATGTCTATTAAAACATCAATTTTGTTTAAATTTACTTCAAACTTGGCACATATATAGAGGCAATTGATATGCTGACATCACCACACACATAGACGTGATGACATCAGCTGGATTGATGCCAAAATAAGCTACAATACGTGTCAGGGGCGGGGTTTGTTATACCTGGCACCACTTGTTTATTGTATTTTTCCCCCAAAATTTCAAGTACCCCCTGGGCTTCTTCCAAGTACCCCTGGGGGTTCATGAACCGCTCTTTAGGAACCCCTGTAATAGATGATTTCATGACACTGCGTGGAAATAAACTGCACACAAGCATCAAATTTCTGTGTAAAAACTCGTGACTTTTTACTTTTCTCAGGAACAAACCACAACAGCTGCTTAAAATCACCAAAATGCACCAAAAGGTCTCTGAGACTCATGCCTAAATGAGTCTGAGGGGCTGGATGTGTCTGAACAGTGGTTTGAACCCAGTGACCCGGTGTCCCCGGTGTCATTTATCAGCTAAGGATGTTGACGAAGGTCGAGAGAGCAGAACAGTCCTTCCTGTCCCTCTCAGATAACAACCAAATATCTGATATCAATCCTCACTTTGTCCCTATCCTACTTAGGCGCTGTGCATCAACAGCCTGGGCCTGCTGGGTTTCTGGGTGGAGGGAAGAGGAAGGAGCTGGAAGGGGAAAAACCTGACGTCTGATGAAGAGGTTAGAGGAGGGGGGGGGGGGGGGGGGGGGGGGGGGGGGGGGGGAGGTGGGGGGGGGGGGGGGGGTGGAGCATTGGAGGCTGAGGAAAACAGGCCTTGATAAGTGACTGGGACAGTGAAGCATGAGGAACCAGTGTTATCAGATGAAGAAACCACTGCTGCTTCTCCTGTCGCTGAGATAAGGAGGTTCTGAACAAATCTATGTTGGATCTAACAGCCTGTGATGGAAGAACTCATCAGATAATTGAAAGCACTAATACAGACAAATATATCAGTGATATAAGGCTCAGATGAAAAATCCTACTTATATCAAACACACAAAAGTCCTATTTTCATCTGCTTCAGTCTGACTGATATACAGGGGTTGGACAAAATAATGGAAACACCTTCACCTCAAGATGATAATGCCCCAATCCATACAGCTAGAATTGTTAAAGAATGGCATGAGGAACATTCTAATGAAGTTGAGCATCTCGTATGGCCGGCACAGTCCCCAGACCTCAACATTATTGAGCATTTATGGTCAGTTTTAGAGACTCAAGTAAGACGTTGATTTCCACCGCCATCGTCTCTAAAAGAGTTGGAGGGTATTCTAACTGAAGAATGGCTTCAAATTCCTTTGGAAACAATTCACAAGTTGTATGAATCAATACCTCAGAGAATTGAGGCTGTAATTGCCGCAAAAGGCGGACCTACACCATATTAAATTATATTTTGTTGATTTTTTAAGGTGTTTCCATTATTTTGTCTAACCCCTGTACACTGTCGCCCATAAAGTTGGAATCATTTCATTTTCAGACACATTCCTCTTTTTATTCCTATTCATACACATTAGTAATTGTGATCAGTGGTTACATACAGAGTCCACTCATCACACTGTGAATGAATCATATTATCACAATTATTTGATGTGAAAAGGTAAAAACATATTATTCCAGCTTCACATCTTTAGATCTTTAACCCATAAACACCCAGTGCTACTTTTGTGGCAGTTCCCAAGTGGTGTTTTTCTCTCTAGTTACCCTTTGGTAAGTGGTTTATCAGCATTCAATATACTGTAATGTTATCCTCTATATTTTAAAATTTTCACTGTATTTCATGTATTTTTCTTCATTTATTTTTCCTATATTTAATTTAGATATTCATGAAAATTCTGAGTTAATTCAAAGGTCATTATATCAAAACAGAGAAAAGTTTTTCAGCAAATATATCATTAACTGAATGTAAAAACAAATGTGTCCATCCACTGTCATTGATCAAACTCCATGGGTTTTACTGGTGAATCAGTGTTGTAGAAGATGACATTTTGTTGCCTATTTTACTCTTTTTTTCTTCCATTTTGTTCAATTTGTGGCTTATTTTGTTAATGTTACTTTTTATTTTGTTTCCTATTAATTTTTGTTCATTTTATTACTTACTTTGCCTCTTTTTGTTCATTTTGTTGATTTTTTTTTTTTTTTTTACTTTGTTCTAGTAAATTTTGTGCTTATTTTTTCACATTATTTATTATTTTGTAGAGTTTTTATTCATTTTTGTTGATTTTATCCACTGTCATTGATCCAATTCCATGGGTTTTACTGGTGAATCAATATTGTAAAAGATGGTAACTATGGAGCCTCTGAACGTTCAAATGGGTCATATCTGATGACCATGAAAAGATGACAAACTGTATTTTACACCAATTATTTACATGTATTGATAGGATTAGTGGATCAACAGGTATTAAACAGTTTAGATCAGTAGATGGTTTTGGTCGCCAGTGGAGGTTTGGGTGTTTATGAGTTAATAGTTAAGTATCTGTGTAAGATTTCTGAAAATCATGAAAAATGCTTAAAATGCTTGAAATATATGAACTGTCGAATCGTCACTCGCTTTACTCAATAATGCCTATTTATGAGTCATGTTTTGTCTTAAGTGCATGTGGCCAGAAAACAAAAGTCATCTATAATACTGAATTTTATTTGATTTTTTTGGTCATATGAGCTCTGTCATTGTTACAGCAAATTCCCATTATAAGTAAATGGGAGAAAAAAATTATGTAAAAAAAAAAAAAAAAAAAAAAAAAATCATAAAAAAAATAAACTTTGACCTATTTTTCCCAAAATGTAATGACCTTTATTCTGGGTCACAGGCAATCTAAAACCCAATTTAGCATGAATTCAACCAATAGTTTTGCTGCTATAGACATTTGAAATTTCACCCATTATAACTAAATGGGGAAAAAAAGTTTAGAAAAATTCATAAAAAATTTTAAATTTGACCTAATGTTCCCAAAACATAATGAGATCTATTTTGGGTCACTGGCAATATATAAACTAAATTTGGTATGAATTCAACCAATATTTCTGCTGCTAGAGTGTTAACAAACACACGAACCAAAAACAATACCCCTTCCCTCCCCTTTGGAAGGTAGGGTAATTATCATAATCCAGTCAAGAAGAAATAAACAAATGGACAACCTGCTGAAATGGTTTACAGGGATGTAAAGCTTCACCTTCGCTACGAGACGCAGCTGAAAGAAACTGGTCTTGACAACAGAAGAGATCTGCGTCAAATTTAAAATCACTGTCAAAGAAGACACCAAGGTTATTAATGTAAGTATGAGTAAAAACATCCAGGGAGCCCACAGCGCTGTCAGCAGCCGATTTAAAAGGATGTAGGATTAA
This sequence comes from Sphaeramia orbicularis, assembly GCF_902148855.1. NCBI lineage: Eukaryota > Metazoa > Chordata > Actinopteri > Kurtiformes > Apogonidae > Sphaeramia > Sphaeramia orbicularis. The sequence goes on along the minus strand of NC_043968.1, from coordinate 23,682,141 downwards.
ATGTAGTGGAGTGAATAGTATAGAGTATCATAAAGTAGGAACAGTGCAGTTACAATTGTCTCACATTTGTTCTTAACCCATAAAGACCCAAATATACACAAGTAACCAAAAGCATCTACTGATCTAAAATGTGTAATAACTTTAGAGCCTCTAGTAATATCAATACATGTA